>NC_050451.1:71930584-72230584 GCF_903995425.1 Onychomys torridus | reverse complement strand
GAGTTGGATTCACATGCAGTTTTTTAGTCATGTGATGTAGGAACTGTGAATTGAACCCAAATCCTTTACAAAACCTGTATGTACTCACACCCACTGAGTCACCTTCTAAACTCTTTCCTTTTGACATTTTTATACATATTAATCATTGTATTTTGTAATGACCTCAAATATTGGCCACCCTTAATATTTTTCAATAGGAGCTACAGATATTCTTCCAAAATTAAGTTTTTAACTTATAAAATTTGTAAAAACTTTCAAATTTGATTCTATGTTGTCCTTTTACTTTTCTGCTAATAATTTTCCTGGTGGTTCTAAAATCTACATATTTTTATATGTCTCTTTAGATTAAGTCTACAAAAAGCTCTCTGTTTATACAATTTAATTAGTTTAATTGTTCCATCATAAGTGAATGTCAACATAGACCATCCTATTCAAATGTAACTTTCATTTGATTCAGGTATTTTTTATTTATTGGAAAGGATGTCATGTTTGATTAATAAAATACCAAAAGTAGTTTGCTAACATAAAATAAGAAATTAAATTGCTAAAATATTATGGTCTGAAGAAATTTTAGAAGTTTCTTTAGACAGTTATAATTAAAAGGAAACATTTTAATCAAAAACATAGAAAGAAATTCAGTTTTTTAGACTATCCTTAATGATGACTAACCTCTTCTTTCATATATTTCTTCTTTAGGCTGATATATCTCATGTATTTTGTTTTGATAACACATATCATAACTTAATGGTAAATATATCATAATATTATCTTTATAGAAAATTTTGAAAACCCATAAGTGCTAAAAAACTATATTCATTGTCAATATTTTGGTATATTAATATACAACATAAGATTCATTTTAAATAAAGTTATAGTCTTACATCATGAACAATTGCTAAGTACATTTTAATCATGATTTAAATGATCTGGTAATAAGCCACTATAATATATAAATAATTTTTACTTAGTCCATTTTTGAGCAATTATTGTTTTCTTAATGTTAGGCAAAATGAGGTATAAATTATTTTCCCCTATACTGTATAAATATGCACAAGGCTAATCCTTGCTTTACTTTGGAATAGTTTGTTTGTATACTTTCAGCTATCAAGTTGATAAGAACATTTATGAATAATTCCTAGTTTTCTCTAATCACGGCTTATTGAAATATTCTTGAATGTTTCCATTCAAATGTCAGTAAAATTACTTTCTTACAGCCACAAATTTAAAATTGAGACACATGTGCTTTCTTAGTTCTTATTACATTCCCCAATTTTCTTTCTCTCTCTCTCTTTCCTTCTCTTTATTTTTGGTTTTCAATGTCTTCACTCCAGTAAATTTTACTGAAAATACCATAAATATATTTTTGACACAAATGTATAGGGGTAAAATAAAATATATTATATATACATACATACATGTAAAAGTAAAAATAGATTCAAGTAGGAATAGAATTTAAAGTAACTTAAGCACAGACATCCAGAGACGAGAAAGTGAGTCATGTAAAGATGATGGATGTCTTTGCTAGCATTTCTATTGCTACAGTAAGTCACCAAGACCAAAAGCCACTTAGAGAAATCAGAGTTTATACATTTTAGACTACCACATCATAGTCCATCATCTAACAAAGTCACAGCGGAAAATCAGGCGGGAACCTGGAGGCTGGGACTGAAATAGAAGCCTTGTAGGAATGCTGCCTCCTAGTTTGTCCTCTGTGGCTTACTTGCCTGCTTTCTTCTATCACCCAGGACCACCACCCGCCCAGGGATAGCACCAGCCTTGATGAACTGGCCTTTCTTACATAAACCAGTAATCAAGATAATAGCTCACAAACTCGCATATAGACCAATCTTGTGTAGTCAATCTCTCTATTAAGAATCCCTATTCCTGGATGTCTATGTTTGTGTGAAGTTGTCAAAAGCTGACTAGCATAGGAAACTAGTGCATTGATCTTTTAAAAGATAAGGAGTCACGATTACATGCCATCAATGTCTATCTGTCTCTGTTTGTCTATCTATCATCTATCATTTTGGTGGCATTGGAAATGTATTGTTCAAGAGGTTGGGAGATTAAGAAAAAAATGCCCTGGTATGCTTCCACTTTAGAAAAAAAAATATCCATCAGCGAATGAAATCATAAAGTGATTTTTAAAGTACATTGAATAGGCTTACTAATTTGTAAGATAAAAATGTAAGTCAAATAGAGTCAGAGTCTTTCTATACCGAAGTCATGTAGGAACAAAGTCTTATATAAATGTGTGTATTCTTGTCTGTAGATTCTGCATATTTTCCTCGATTCTCTGATCATGGTATGAGTAAATTTCATCTGTCTGTCTATCTATTTTGCAATATTTTCTATATAGAATTTTAGAATGCTGCAAAGCAGTGTGCAAACTGTTCTTGAGCATTGTAAAATATTAATGGTAGAATATATATTGTGTTTTATTGGAGAGTCTCACCCTTAATTTTGAAGAGCACTGTGGTTTCCAGAAAACAAACTTTCAAAATTAGGCTATTTACTCAATCCAATTTTACCGAAAATAAGGCCATGTAGCTCAGATCTGGATTAACATTTGCACACTTTCTAATCTGCAGTCGGATGACCTCAGGACAGACATCTGTTTGGATATCTTGGATGAGCTTCCATGCAGCCATCTGTCCTTGGAAGAGTAGTAGCCTCTTCAGCGTTGGTCAGACCTTTGATAAGTGGTAGTCAGGGCATGTTGTTTCCTTTAGTTTATTGTATTCTTTCACTATGTTGCATTGAAGCAGCAGCATCAAAACCTGTGAATTCTAGGAGGTCACTGATGCATTGTTAAATAGCAGAAGCAGTTTAAGTCATATAACAGAAGCTTAACTTTGTTACATATATATGAAAATGAATACACAAGTCAAATTCAGAATTTGAATAACTATTTTCAAATACTCTCAAACAACACTGTAAATGGTAGAGAATTAAGATTTTTCTTCTTATAAAATGGTGTCCTTAATTTGTTTTGTATTAAAGTCAATTGTGAAACCACCTCTAGATCAAGTACAGCACAGTGACTTATATCCCTGGGCATGTGTTATATAACATAGATATATAATAACCACATATATCATGTCCTTAAAAATTCATGTTTTGATTTTACATCTTACCATAATATACATTAGAATGGAAACTCATGTTATTTTCATTTGCTAACATAATGTTGAAAATATATTCCAGATTTTTGTTTCAATTGATATATGTAGTTTCTAATTTAAGCAAGCAGTTCTTCAAACACTTTAAATAAGATTTTTAAAGCAATTTGAATATGCTGTGTATTAAGACACAATTTTATCAGCAGGTAACAAAACCTTCCAGGTAATTGGAACCATGAAAAGTTTAAAATTTTATAAATCAATGAAGCTATAATAATCAAGTGTTAACTAAGTTTTATAACTTGAGAAATATGTTTTTCAGAAATATTATATTCTTTAACCTCATGAGCCTACAATATCTTACTGTTATGATATATCATACAAATTTTGTTTTGTTTCTGAACTTTAATTTCAGATGATGAAGTAAACATGTAAGGTTATTATATGCCCATCAGCATATAATATTTGCATCTTAATCTAAATAATCACTGCAACGTCTTTTTGTGGGGGAAATCAAAATTTGTTTATTGGAATTCATACTTTTGTAGTTTGTCTTTGCTCAAGAAAAGATCACTTCTGGTCTAGGCTGTCAAGGGAGCATTTCTTCAAGATAACTGCTAGAAGAAAAATTTTGCTTCAGTCACTGAATAGTTCTCCCAACACTGATTACACAGTACTATCTAGCTAAATAATGGAGTATAAGAGAATAGAAAATAGACCATATATGTATGAGTAAATGCATTGTATTACATGTTACATTTATAATATTTACATGTGCATGTACATGTATGTTTGCATCTGTGACTGATTCATGTGCATTTTCATGTTATATATTTGGTTCCTCATTTAAGAGAGGCATCAAGGACCAAGACACCCCTGGGGATTCATTTAAACCTGGTGGATTCAGTACAGGCAGGTCCTGTCCCCTTCTTCCAGACTGAGCATGTGTCCCTGTGTAAGCCCAAGGTTCCAAACAGCCAGCTCATGTACCAAGGACAGGTCCTGGTCCCACAGACTGGGTGCCTACCTAACAGATCAAGATATTCAATTGTCTCACTTATCCAGAGGGCTTAATCTAGCTGGGGGCTCCACAGCCTTTGGCTCATAATTCATGTGCTTCCATTCAATTGGCTATTTGTCCCTGTGCTTTTTGCAATCTTGGATTCAACAATTCACACTCTTGCAGTCCCTCCTCTTTCTCAACAGTTGGATACCTGGAGCTCCACCTGGGGCCTGGCTGAGGATCTCTGCATCCACTTCCATCAGTTATTGGATGAGAGTTCCAGCACTACCATTAGGGTGTTTAGTCATCTGATAACCAGACTAGGTCAGATCAGGCTTTCTCTGGACCATTGCCAGCAGTCTACAGAGGATGTATCATTGTGGATTCCTGGGGACCTCTCAAGCACTCTGACTATTCCTGTTCTCATGTGGTCTTCATTTATCATGGTCTGTTATTCCTTGTTCTCCCTTTCTGTTCTTGATCCAGCTGGGATCTCCTGCTCCCCTACCCATGGCTGATGTATAAAATTAAACACGTAATAATAATAATAATAATATAAATAAATAAATAAATAAATAAATAAATAAGTGAGGCATCAAACTAAATACTGATTGCTGGACAAATTTACTACACTCACAAACACACACATCATATATGTATATATGTATAACAGACATATATATGAACATATATAATTTTACCACTTTATACCTGTTATAAGCCACCTTTCTTTGCAGTCATATTATGTGAAGGAAACATTAAATCTGAATTTCACTTGTATCAGAACATTGAGACCAGAGGGGGAAGCAGGGGGAGAGGAGGGAGGGGAAACTGCAGTTGGGCACTGGTTTTCAATAGGCTGGGAAGGGTTTGGTTCAACAGTTCATAAATAACAGCACAAGAATTAAAATCCATTTCTCATTTACATAGCATCTCCCATTTTAAAACACTTATTACAAGAGTACTACTTGTAATAATCCTTGTGCTTGAATTTCCAAATATGTCTCAGACTTCTTTTTATCTCTTGTAATCTCTGCCTTTTATAATCACAGTTTATTTTATGGTCTGCTAAGTGTATTGGATAAATGTGAGATAATTTGGGGCAGCTGTTCTCAACCTGTGGGCCCATGATACCTTTTGGGTCTCAAAAGACCCTTTCCCAATGGTAGCATATCAGATTCCTGCATATCAGATATTTACATTACAATTCAAAACAGTAGCAAAATTATACTTATGAAGTAGCAATGAAAATGATTTCATGTTTGGGGACCACAACATAAGGAACTTTATTAAATGGTCACAGCATTAGGAAGATTGAGAGCCACTGCTCTAGGTTATTTTAATGACAGAGGAAATATACCTCTACACTTGTTTACACTTCTGATTTCCTTCTTTGCTTTTGTGACTGATTCACTATCAGATTTCTCCAGACTTCCTACTGCGTAGGTAAAACTGTTGGAGAAAATCACCCACTGAGAAGATTGTTAGCAATATAAATTCATAGTCACTGACCTCAGCTGGACCTCGATACTGCCTGAAAATTTTATTATTATATTTGTTTTGAACAGAGTCTAGAGTCAAGATTTTTCATCCTTACTTCTCTACCTGAACACCTGTCAGAATACAAACTTGCTCCTAATTTATAAAGCTAATACAGTGTGTTAGAAAAGTCCTTCCAATCCCACTTTCAGCTTTTTTACACTTAAAACTATTCATTTATCATTAATTTGTAATGATAGTATGTTGGCATAGAAATTGCTTTTTTTTGGGGGGGGAACGTCATATAATAGTTTTATTTTCAGTACTTTGAATAATCTCCAGACTGATTTCCAAGGTGCCTACACTAGTTTACATTCTCACCAACAACGTCTGAGGATTCCCTTACCTTGCATGCCCACCAACATTTATTGTTATTAATGTTCTTAATGATAGCCATTCCAGATGAGGTTAGGTATAATCCTAAATTGGTTTTAATGTGTGTTTCCCTAATGGCTTAGGATATTGAAATTTTTTAAGTTTTCTAGCTGTTTGTATTTCTTCTTTTGAGAACTTTCTGCTTAGATCTGTAGGACTACAGATTGAGAACTACTCAATTTTTATTTAAGTTTTTCCTTTTATGGTTGGTCTTTAGTTTATTGATTACCTGGTATATTCTACATACTAATCATTTATGGGATATATAGCTGGCAAAGATTGTCTCTCTTTTTATGGGCTTCCTCTTCACTTAATTGACAGATGCCTTTAATATATAGAAGTTTTTTAATTTCACTAAATTCTGTTTGTCTATTGTTGGTCTTGATTGCTCTACTACTGTAATATTTTTTTTTTAAGTTAAAAGGGAGGTTTATTTTTTGTGGGGTAACTTACAAGTGAAGGGATAGGTTACAGGGTCTGGGAAGACATCTGTGGTGGGTAGCCATTCCAGCTTTGATCTAGAAGTTCCAAACCCCATTGAGGCTTCAGCAACTGTCATGCCTACAAGGTGGGGCCAAGAAAGGACCCTGAAGACCCCAGATCTGGATGTCCCGACTTTCTTGGTTCCTGGACCCTGGACGCTGGAGGTAGACTGAGCAGAGTTCTCCAGAGAACACCTCTGGAAATTGCTTTTTCTTTCAAAAATCACTAAAGGGCTATCCTTTTTGGAACACTGGTTCATGCTTGCATAAAAGTGTGTCTGCTTAATGTTAGTACTTTAAGTTATATTTTATACCGTGAGCATATATAAACACATCTTCAAAATTATATTTCAAGTGATATATTTCTGTTTGATCTCCAACTTCCATGTAAATTAACAAACCTATTTCAAAACATAAATCTTTGAAACAAAATATGGGGTTTATAAAAAGTTGGTGATATATCTGTTCATTCTCATGTACCAATATAATTAGAATGGCTTAATGTCTTTACATATTTAGAGTGAGGAGTCACATTTCCATTGTTAAAAATTTCATTTCCTTTGACTCACATTAAAAACATGTTTAATCTGATTCAAAATCATTTCATGACTCTCCAAGTATGATAAATTGTAATTAATTTCCAATAGCATACATTTTACAAAGAAGTTTTCTTGGTGTAACTTTATGTTTGCAAGATTTAATATAAGGCATTGTGCATGTTTTTATGTGTCTGTATGTGTATTTAGACAAATGCATGGCACAGCGCATGTATGAGTGTGGATGTCTGCCATAGTTGGTGCTCTCATTCCAACATGGGTTTCCAGGATCAAATTGAGGTTATGCAGTCATGTGTTTATCCTGCCTCACCATCAGGCTAGCCTTTACTCTTTGAATTTTATAGAGACTTTTATTTTTGGCCTGCGTTTAAAAACTCTTATTTGATATGTAATTAGTATTATTTGCTACACATAGTTTTACTCAAATTACATTTTTGATTTTATTGTCCACTTTTCCTCTCAGTTGAAGTCAATAACTTGTCTGTGTAAGTATGCATCTTTCTCTTTTTAATTCGATTGTTATTCCTATTTGATACATTTTATTAATGCACACATTCATATTTCACTCTGTAAGCTCACTTTGTAAAGTGTCCTGCCAATACAGAATTAAACTTTGCTTCCATCTTTATTCATGTTTGAAGCCTATTTTGTATGACATAAATACAGGTACATCTTCGCTTCATTTGTTTAATGCCTAGGGATAAGAAAGATAATATGTGTGCATATTCCCATGGAGGCCAATGAGACATTGGGTGTCTTTCTCTATATCTCTAGACCTTATTTTCTAGGGACAGGATTTCTCATTAAACCTGGTGGTCACTATATTGCCTATCCACTGAGCTTCCAGGACCTGCCTGTCTCAGCTCTGGTGCTGAGGTTATGTTTACTTATATCTATTCCATGGTTTTGCAAGATTACTGACTATTCAAATTTATTTTCTGTTGCTTACACAACAAGCACTCTTACCCACTCAGCCATCTCCTCAATCACTTTTACTATTTCTTATAGTTGTATGTGTTTGTGTTTTTTCTGTTGAAAAAAAATGTGTTGCCTTTTATTATATGTCAGTAGTAAGGAATTTAAGAAAATTATTATAAATATAGTTACATAGAAGTAATCCAATGAATAACTGCCAGGTAGACAAAAACTCTTGGAATGTCTCCCTTAAATATTTTATATTATTGAGATAACTACTGGGAGTAGATTTATACTAGCAATAATTTCCTGAGTATATTCTCTTAGCTTTTTTGGAACTCAGACTATCCTTCTCTGTGTGCTATACCTTTTTGGAGATGTTTTACTTGCTTATAACTATTTTATTATTATATTACAAATTATACCTTGACTCCATCATGATCAATTTTTAATTCTATGAACACTCTATTTCCTTATCAAATTTTTATAAACTGCAATTAGTCTGTTCTCCATTGCTCTACAAATGTCTAGATTTTTTCTTCCATTTTTTCCCCTGAAAGACAAGTATAAAATATTAGCTCAGTACCTTGGCTGCTAAAACTTCATCATTAATTTTATTTCCATCTTAATTTATAGCAGGCTATTATCTTTTCTTTCTCATTCCCTCCAGTTAAACTTCTTGCCTATAGCTCTCATTATGTGTTCTCACTTATTTCCCTTTTCAAGTATTAATGAAGTAAGTGTGTACATACATGTTATGCATCTTATATTTTTATTGACTTAATGGGTTTTGAGCATTTTATATTTAATACTTCCTTATACTGTATTTTTATTCTAGAGATAACTGTATCTCATGGTTTGAAACATGGCCATTGGCAATAACAATAAAAAAATCATCTTGAAACATCATACACTGGAAAAATATATTTTTTTCAATATCAATTTTTCTTAAAAAATTTCTTCTTCATTAATAAAAACAATTTAATTTCAAAGCTAATATAGATGTCCTGTTATGGCAGAATTAATGTAGAAAGAAGAAAATAATGGTTACAGAAGAGGTAGTACATAGTGTCCACATTCTTAAACTGCTTCAAAAGTAAAAAATGCAATCTTCTAAATAGCAAATGGAGTTCTTATGCATGTCATTCACTAACCTTAATAATTTTAAAATTAATATTAATTTCTTTGATTATTTTTCAAAGAACAAAATACATTCATATTTTGCCTTAGCATTTGACACTTCTTACATTTTTGGTAGAATTATAAACAACAGAAATGGAATTCTAAAATATTTGTTTTGATTATTAGGAATGTACTTTATATATAAAATTAACATGTCTTTCAAACTTGTTTTAAGAAATCACAACTTATTTAATGTTTTTAAAGAATATTTTTGATAATTCTGTCAAAAATCTCTAATTGGAAATAAAATTTTAACAAATTAGTCACTCAAATCCATCCTTAATTTGAATTTATATTATTCCAATTTATATTGGAAAAAAGGCCTGATAACAAGAGCCTTTAATCCCAGGAAGTGATGGCAGGAAGCAGAATGGTATGAAAGGCATGAAAACCAGGAACTAGCCTGCTTATGCTTTTACGCTTTGAGCAGCAAAGTTTAGCTGAGATCCATTTGGATGAGGACTCAAAGGCTTCCAGTCTGAGGAAACAGGATCAGCTGAGGAATTTGCAAGGTGAGGTGGCTGTGGCTTGTTCTGCTTCTCCAATCTTCCAGCATTCACCCCAATAACTGGCCTTGGGTGTGTTTTTATTAATAAGAACACTTAAGATTCATGCTACAATTTGCATTTATGTAAAAAAGATTGAGAAGAAGAATGAAAATCCCTGAAAAATAAAAACAACTAAGTGCATTCATAATATGCAGTTGCCAACCTGAACAGGGGCATCAAACTCTGAGAAATCCCCCAATAAATATGCAATTTTGAAACTACATAAAATTAAATAGTATTAAAAAGAATGTCTATCCAATTAGAAAAATGTTGCTGCAGTTTGACAGAACTAGCTGAGTTTATTACTGCTCTATTTATGCAGTATTTCTAGTACCTTCTTTAGTAAACATAAGTATTTTCCAATCAAACACAGGAAACTGAATATTCAACAAAAGCAAATATAAATCCCGTGAAATTGGGTAGTGGATATTCAGGAAGAAATATTTTGTTTTTTAGCCAAGATCAAATTTTGGAAACAAACTGACAACATAACTTTCCTTATGAAAATTATTTTTCTGGCACAATACGCATGGCACATAACTGCAAGTGTCAGGTCCAGATAAGCTGAAAGCAGGATGGCTGAGAGGTACATTTTCTCATCAACTTCCTGAATTATACTTGACTCCTAGAATGGCTTCACATGTGATCTAATTATAAAACATAACAAAAAAAAGAAAATTAATCTTTTAATTCTTTGGAAATGGCTTATGATATTACCTCTGCTGTGTTATTTCAGTGGATTTCAAATATACTCTTCCCTTAAACCATCATCTGATTTAAATTTTTCATGACATCACTTTCATTCTGTGCTCTACTGTGTATGTTTTGCAAGTTCTTTAATGTATATATTTCAGCGTGTTGTGTATTTTTCTTGAAGCTGTAGTTGGCTAAAGTCATTTGAAAATGCATTTATCTAGTGCATAGCCAACTGGTTTATATCTTTAATAATGAAAGGCAAAGACATGGAAAATCAAAATAACATGCATAGGTGGGTTTAATAAGAATAAGACTGAACATGGGTTTTGATTGTATTTCTATGATGTTTGGTGCTGAAAAAAATTAAAGCAGCCTTTTAACTTTTACATTAATCTTCCCCTTAGGTCATGTTCCTCTTGGATGGGTGATGTCCTTCTGTATTCTGTGAATGTGTGTTGTTCTGGTTAGTTGATAAATGAACTGCTGATTGCCAGTATCCAGGCAGGAAGCGTAGGTGGGAAAAGCAGACAAGGAAAATTCTGGGAAGAAGAAGGCTGAGTCAGGAGTCGCCAGCCAGACACAAAGGAAGCAAGATGACAAGGCAGAACTGAGAAAAGGTACCAAGCCACATGACTAAACATAGATAAGAACTATGGGTTAATTTAAGTGTAAGAGCTAGTCAATAATAAGCAAGAGCAAATGGGCAAGTGGTTATAATTAATATACTCTTTTGAGTGATTATTCTATAAGTGGGCTGTAGGACTGCAGGGCTTGGCAGGACAGGAAAATCTTGGGACTATGATTGGCGAACCAATGGGGCTCTCAAATTTCCATAAGACCTAAAAGAGCTTAAAAAGGGCTTCTATACACACAATATTGGAGTAAAAACAGCTTTCTACTTCATGTCTCATGCTGACTGAGATAGAGAGATGCCATGGTGTGTGGACTTGTGCTAACTAGGATGGATTCACAGCATCCTGGCTTAAGCTAAGCATGGAAGCTTAAGCATGGAAGATACCTGCAGCAGTACACAGTGGTGTCTGGATTATATTGTCTTTGGGATTTTTAACTGCAGAGAGACATTTATTTATAAAGGATGCTCAGTTAAACCAATATGTATATTTTAAAGGTATCATGATTTCAAAATTTGGATCTAAGGATATGTTGCATTGGAAAGGGGGCTCTGCTTTAGTTTCCACAGGAAACTTGGATTTATTCCAAGTTAAAATGGATCAGGTTTGATCAAGCCAGACCTCCTGATGGTGCCTATCAATAAAGGTTATAGTCAATCTTCCCAGCAATTGCCCATCATCTTGAATTTTCTCAGCATCCCCATAAGACTACCAGCACCCCTTATCAGCAGGAAGTATCATAGAACACCATCTAACATTCCCAAAAAAATGGATTGTGGATATTTGTCTTTGTTTAGGTTGTTGGTTACAAATTTTTATTGGTCACAATCAATCTCTTTCTAAAAAAGGAAATGGGGATTTTATATAGAAATATAAGATATTGATATGATAGGAAAAAAAAGGTAGATTATTGAATCTACTTTCTGTTTGTTTGTTTGCTTTTTGTTTTTTGAGACAGGGTTTCACTGTGTAGTTTTGGTGCCTTTCCTGGAACTCACTTGGTAGACCAGGCTTGCCGTGAACTCACAGAGATCCACCTGGCTCTGCCTCCCAAGTGCTGGGATTAAAGACGTGTGCCACCACCGCCCGGCCTTGAATCTACTTTTAAAGAGCAACAACTTGCTTAAAATGTTTTGCATTGCTATGGATTTTAGTTTATTGATACAAATTTAAGGTTAATTTTGTTATGCCATATGTTTCCACTCTTCTTTAACATATTTTGTTTTGTGCAACTCATTTAAAATTGTAATGTATTGAGAAATACAGAATAATAATCATCTATGATAATCAAACTTATAGTCATGTTAGTTAAGTTTTCTAGATATACATAGATATATTTCAATTAAGTAATCTTCAAACACTTCAAAGACCTATAGAATATGGCATTTAAAATGTTTTAAAAACTTAGACTTTTAGGATAGTGAGACTGATTCCTCTTTACTTCAAAGATGAAGATGGGCACCAAATATAATCCAAATAGAGTTTATCTTCTTCTTGGCAAAAATAGCCATTTGGGCAAGCAATTGTCTTGCCTAGACTGTTTGACAAGATGTTGTATCAACTGGACATGTAGGACCCATGGGAAAATAACCACTAAATTTTCTAAAACAAAGTGAGATGGTCCTTCATGTTCCTGCCTGATACAGGCAACTGTAAAATATTCTACAGGACACAGAAAAGCAAATGAGAGACTCTAGGCCTATAGACTGAAGAATGATGCCCAAATGTTACAGAGAAATTTTGGGTGACTATCTAGGCAGGCAGCTATCTCTGGCATTTCCAGAATTTTGGAAGTTGCTTACAATGCATTTCCGGTTGACTTAGGTAATGTTATATCCTTCTGGGACCTTTGATGTAGTTGAAGACTAGATAGTTATAATTATGGTTTTCCTTGGTTATGATAAGAGATAATGTAGATATGAAACCTTAGACTCACAAATATAAGATAGATAGGATATCTTCTTTAATTTTGCCAAATACAAAAAGACTAGATATTATAACTATAATTCTTGCTTGATAACTATTTTGTTATATATAATTTTTCTATGTGAAAGTTAAAAACTTCTTTTGAAGAGAAAGAAAAGGGAAATGATGGGTTATGTCATTCTGTATGCTGCGAATATATGTTGTTCTGATTGGCTGATAAATAAAGCTGTTTGGCCAGTGGTGAAGCAGAATAGGGTTGGATGAGATATTTTAACCAGAGAGAGAGGAAGGAAAAATACAGAGCAAAGAGATGCTGCTAGCTGCCACCAGGAGAAGCAAGATGTAAAGGTACCAGTATGCCACAAGCCACGTGGCAAAGGATAGATTTATATAAATGGATTAATTTAAGGTGTGAGAGCTAGCTAGCAAGACATTTGAGCTATTAAGCCATATCATTTATATTTATTTGCGTCTGAGTGGCTGTAGAACCATGCCCTTGGAGCTGGGCAGAGCCAGAGAATACTTACAGTGACCCCACTCTTCTTCATTCCTCAGATGCCTCCTACTACCAAAGGAAAGCAAGTCATAGAATCTACATTTTCAAGTTGTATCTAACATTGAAAACTAACAAATAGGCTTTGATTCTGAAACAGAGCTTAGCTTGTTTAAGGAATCAAATGACTCAAAGATAAATGAAACCGTTGAAGGTTACCCATTGAATTTTGAGAGTTACAGAGTTGGCGTACTGAAGACACACACACATGATTTCTCAGTTATTGAGTTCTTTACACAAAGGCAGGCATGAAGGAGCGATTGATTGCGACCTGTACCTGAGAGAAAGGAGGACATCCTGTAGTTTTGGAGTAGTATTCTTTTGCATTGGGTTGATACAGACAGGGCAATCATAATGTAAGACAATACTGATGTACCTTCCTACCACTTCTGTGTAAAGCAATTAAAAGTTTCTGTCTGGAAAAGTCCTAGGGCAAGTGTCTTCAACTGACCAGTGGAAAACAGGTCTTTTACCTTTTTGGAAACAAGTCCATATTCCAGCTGGTTTCCCATAAATGTAACTACACAAGGAATATTAAAACAATGCAGACAAAAGAAAATTTGTTCTAATTGTTAGAGTTATTGATGACCCAAAATGATTTAGTCCCCATAAAATGTGCTACTTAGAACTTGTTTCAGTTCTCATGGTTTTTCTATTACTATACCAAATATTAAATCACAAATATAAAAGTGAAGCAATATGAAATGGATACAATGTGCATTGTTTCATCTCCTTTACAATAAAACTGCTTTTATTTTTCTGTAATTTGACATTGCATTTCCATATTTTGGAGCAGTGGTATTGCTACAATTCTGCATGAAGCTTCTCAATCTCACTACATATCCCTATCACATGGTAAAAAGCATCTTCAGTGATGTCTCTTTCTGCTTCAGGGGGCATCCCAGTTTCTAGCATTCTCAAAGATAGAAAAGGGATTGAATATTTCACCTTCAGCTATGACTGTTTATCAGAAATCTAATTGTAATTTAAACCACAGCACACCTACCTTGGCAAACAATACTCAAATTTTCAATTTATGAAATGAGTGAGAGAAAGATAACAAATAAAAAGGAAAGTATATACAAAAGTTTACTATATCTCATAGTTTAGGAAAACACAATTTATTTCAAAAGTTCCTTTCTTTAAACTATAAGTGGTTTCAACTTTTGGAATTATACCCAAAATATGCTCCATCCTATCATAAGGACACTTGCTCAACTACATTCCTAGCAGCTTTATTCATAATGGCCAGAAACTAGAAAAACCTAGATGTCCTTCAACCAAAGAATGGATAAAGAAATTGTGGTACATTTACAATGGAGGATTACTCAGCTGTTAAAAACAAAGACATCATGAAATTTGCAGGCTAAAGATGGAACTAAAAAAAAAATCATCCTGAACAAGGCAATTCAGACCCAGAAAGACAAACATGGTATGTACTCACTTATAAGTGGATACCAGCTGTTTAGTAAAGGATAATGTTACAATCCACAGACCCAGAGAGGCTAAGTAACAAGGAGAGCTCTAAGGGAACTCATGGGTCTCCCAGGAAAGGAGAAATAGAATAGATAATGCTGGTGGACTGGGTGGGTGTAGGATCAGGAGGGATCAGGTGGGTCAGGGAGGGGAAGAGGGAAAGATTATGGGGAAATGTGACTGGATTTGGGATCATTTGGAGGGCGATGTGGAAAATTAGTGCAGTAGAACCTTCCTGAAACTTATGAAGGTGATCCTAGTTGGTCTTCTAGTAATGGAGGATCAAAGGAAGAACTAGCCATCTTCTCTAATCAAGCAGTCATCCATTGCGACTGGGACAACCCAGCCATAAAACCTTCTACCCACAATCTGCCCTACCTACAAGATGTGCTGGGGCATTGAGGGCTCATAGTTTGTGGGAGACACCATACAATGACTGTTCTAACTTGAATCCCATTCCAGGAGAGGGAGGCTATTCTATGCCTGACACTAGCTGGATAGCCAGGAGTGGAAGATGGCTGGCTCAGAAACCTAGGGTAGCATCATATATGACTAACAAAAAAAAAACAAAAAAACAAAACAAAAAAAGAAAAGAAAAGAAAAGAAAAGCCAATGAAATGATTCCTATTGATATTCTTCTCTATTCATTGATCTTTACCTAGCACATCTGTCACTGGAGAGGCTTCCTCTGGCAACTGATAGGAGCAGATGCAGAAACCAACAGCCAAATATTCGGTGGAACTTGGGGAACCTGGCAATGAGATGTAGGAAGGATCATAGGAACCATAGGGGTCCAGGACACCAGAAACACAGCCCAAAGAATCATCTAAGCAAGGCTCCATAGGGCCTCACAGAGAGTAAACCAGCAATTACGGGGCTTTCATGGGTCTTTTCTAGGTTCTCTGCATATATATTGTGTTTGTTTTGCTTGGTTTTTTGAAGGGGAGGGACTCCTAACAGAGGTAGTAGGGGTATCTCTAACTCTTTTGCCTGCTATTAAGACCATTTTCCTCCTACTGTCCAGCCTTGATATAAGGGTTTCTGCTTAGTCTTATTGCATATTGTTATGCCTTGTTTGGTTGATGGCCTTAGGAGCCATGTTCTTTTCTGAAAGTAAAGGGAGAAGTGGATCTGGCGGGAAGGGCTGTGGGAGGGGCACTGGGAGGTAAGGAGAGTATAGATGTAATTCTAAACAGTCTTATTAAATAAGAAACATAGAGCCAAATAAAGAGTTAAAAGCCCAGAGATTGAGCAGTAGCCAAGAGCTAAGATCATCTTTTTTGTTGTTGTTGTTTTTTTTTTTTTTTTTTTTTTTTTCTCAAGACAGGGTTTCTCTGTGTATCTTTGTGTCTTTCCTGGAACTCGCTTTGGAGACCAGGCTGGCCTCAAACTCACAGAGATCCGCCTGCCTCTGCCTCCCAAGTGCTGGGATTACAGGCGTGCGCCACCACTGCCCGGCTAAGCACAAGGCCCTGGGTTCGATCCTCAGCTTAAAAAAAAAAAAAAGACCATCTTATCTTACCACTCACTGCTGTTGTTTCCCCTGAGGGACAGAGACCTTCTTCCTGTGTCCTGTCTTCTTATTGACTTTCTGTTCTGCCTTCTCATTGGTTCTAAACCTAACCACATGACTTCTTCGTCACTGACTGTTTATACAGACCTCCAGGTCTCTATAGTTGGTACTGGGATTAAAGGTGTGTGTCATCATGCTGGCTATGTCCTTGAACACACAGAGATTTTGCCTGCCAAGTGATCAGATTAAGGGCATGTGCTACCACAACCAGACTTCTGCTTAATGGCTTGCTCTTAGCTCTGATACACAGGCAACTTTATTAACATACAAATAAAATCACATTTCAGGACAAATAAAATATCAACATAGGTGAGTGGGAAGGCTGAGGTGGGGATGCATTGTATTAAGAAGAATAAATCAAAAGAAAAAGAAATAAAAATAAATAAACTGTAATTACAAAAGATTTAATCCCATTTACTTTCCTTGAATTCCACGTATTACAAGACCACTTTACATACAGCAGTCAAAGTTAATTATCTGAGTTGGAAATGAATATTACAACTTTGCACTCTAGCACAAAGGCTAAAATCATCTGCTAGTAAATGAAACAGACTACAGGGACTGACAGAGCTATCAGTCTGCATGTTGGTAAGCATGTATCCTTATGTGCACATGTTCTATATGTTTGTTCACAATATGCAGCTCCATTTTCCTCTTTTGTCATTCATGCCTGATTGATCCCTGTCTTTATCATGTCATTTGCCTTCCTTGCAATGTGTGTTCTTGACAATTGGATGGATGTTTAATTTCTCCATTTATAGGTTGACAGAGAAGATTGTTTTTTATTTATCCATTTATGTAATGTTTGTTTATTTTCTTGAATACAAGATATACTTTATTCCTCTCAGCAATATGAAGCCTAAAGTCTCCCACACTGCTGAGTCACACCTCCAGAAACAGTCTCCAGGTTGGGGGATCCTTAGCACTCTATCAGATATTCATAAATGTCAGCTTCCAAACAAATGGAATTACTGTGGAAGGAACATTGTATTATGTGGTTCTACTGCCTGTTTTTCTACAAATTGCTTAAAACTGTTAGATTTCGATGGGTTGGCATTTATACAAACTGTATGAATTATGAATGTGGGAATTAATCATAATGATCATATAAAAGCTGAAAATAATAAAGTAAGCATTGAAAATTGTGTCAAGTAAGCAAACTTAACTTTTCTCAGAGTTTAATTATAATACTTAATTATAGCTTGAAATTAATTGATCTTAGGCTGCATCAATAAAGTCTTGTTTTAGATAAACATTTAAAATGTAATTAATTCTGAAATTTGATATAGGGCTATATATTATGTGATCACACACTTTTTTTTTTTTATTTTTGTGCCTTTTCACATGTGAACAAAAAAAGAGCAGTGAATTTTGCTCCTTACCAAAGGCATCCCTCCATACCTTATATGGATTCAGTATGCTTTTTCTTTCCTAAACACCAATGCCTGATTCCCTCCACATTTACTCAAACAATTGTGCATATATATGTCAAATCACATTTTACATTGTGTTATTTCTGGAGCAAAATTTTTCATAGTAGAGGAGGAAGAAAGAGAATGACGAAAGAGGGAATTGAGGGCATCATGAAAACAAGGCTTTCTAAATCAACAGGTTGGACACACATATGAACTCAGGGACACATATATGGTTTCAGAGAGACTGAGACAGCATGATAGGGAATGCATAGGGTTGCACCAGGTCCTCTGTATATATTATGGTTTCTACTTTAGTACTTTTATAGGATTCCTTGGTGTAGGAAAGAGTTGGTTGCTGTTTCTTGGGCTTTTTTTTTTTTTTCAGCTCTTTTTCTTGTTTGCTTTGTCCAGTTGAATGTGTTAGTTTTTGTTTTATCTTATTATAATTTATTATTATCCCTTATAAACCTGTTAATTTTCTAATGAGAGCCAGAAGGGTATTAGATCTGCATGAGAGCAGAAGTAGGGAAGAACTGAGGGGACTAGAGGAACAGAAAACATTAATCAAGATATATCAGAGAAATATAAATTATTTTTAGAAAAGGAAAAATAGTTCATAGATATAAACTAACATACATTTTATTTTGCGTGGTCTGTACAAGCTACAAGGCAATGTCAGGTTTTCTCTGGAATTAGAGAGATCTTCAGCTTAACTAAAAATTAAGATACAATCTTTAAACAAGTAATATATTTAAGCCAGGTAGGAGATGTAGACAGAATGAAAGAAAACTTATTGGAGAGTGACCTTTGCATACAGCAAGAAAGCCTTGCTTCCTGTCTGGGAGGGGATCTATGAACACTATGAGGTGAAGTTCCTGTAATAAGTGGAATTGTACTTATGGCAGAATCAGAGGCAGTACAGAGCAGCCTCTCATTGAGGGCATCTTCCCAAATACATGTTTCCAGCCCATTCTTCATTGTGTTTCTAATATTTCAAAAACAGCTATCTCCTTCATTTTCTCTTTCTATAGAGAAAAGAGTGTTAAGCAGCTCAGTTCAGATTTCTACTATCTAATATTATGCAGAATATTTAATATAAATATAATCATGAGCTTTCTTTTTGGAAGAGAATTGTTATAACTCTGATTGAAATGTATAACATATGTAGCACGAATCTTAAAAGGCCTTATTAATAAAATCAAACCTGAAGCCAGGTATTGGGGTGAATGCTGGAAGATCAAGAAGCAGAACAAGCCATAGCTACTTCACCTTGCCAATTCCTCAGCTGATCCTGTTTCCTCAGACTGGAAGCCTCTGAGTCCTCATCCTAATGGATCTCAGCTGAACTGCTCCTCCAAAGCCTAAAATCTTAACCAGGCTCTAGTTCCTAGTTTTCATGCCTTATATACTTTTCTGCTTCCTTCCATCACTTCCTGGAATGAAAAGTCATGTATCACCATGACTGGCTGTTTCCAGTGTGGCTTTGAACTTATAGAGATTCCAGACGGATCTCTGCCTTTGGAATGCTAAGATTAAAGGTGTGTGTCCCACCATTTTCTGGCCTCTATATCTAGTGGCTGCTCTGTTCTCTGACCCCAGATAAGTTTAATAGGGTGCGCAATATATTGGAGGACATAATATCACCACATTTCCCATTTTTTTGTTTAAAAACTTTAAAAAGCTAATAACTAATACAAGAAAACTCTATCAAATAAGTATATACAATATATACAGTCAAGAATTACATTAACAATATCTAGTCCATTAACATTTGACAGATTCAGACAAAAAACTCCATTAATATATAACAATGTGCAGTCCATTAACATTTGACAAATTCAGACAAAAATTTTTCATTACTTATCCTATTTAAAACAAGTAGTTCCTTTTTAAAAGTAGATTTAATAATCTCCCTTTTTATCTTATCATATTCTTTTTTTTTCTTAGTAGATCCAAAAATCTACCTTTTATCTCCTCATTTCTATATGTTTTCTTTTTTCAGAGTAGGTTCAATGATCTACTCTTTTCTATATCCTCTTTTATTCTTTCTTTTTTTTTTAAACAAGAACCCTGTATCTAATCTCCTTTGTTTAACTTTTTTTTTTTTTTACCACTAACCACTACTAACTTGTAACCAACCATAGTAAAGAATGACAATATCCATATTTGATTAAATGGCTAAAAAATATCCACCCCACCTATTGGGAATGTAGGCGTTGTTTTCTTAAAATTACTTCCTGCTTTCTGGGGACGAAGACATCTTTAGGGATCCTGAAAAGAAAATGTTTTGGTTAATTTTCAAGTCCTGAGAGAGTTAGTTGTATCATTTGTCCAGTCTCTGCATATCTGTGAATCTGGATTATCTCAGCTAGCCATCTCGAAACTGTCCTTAGCAGTTTGTAGTCCAAAGTTGATCTTTTCATGGTGTTAATCAGGTTAATGGCTTTACCATGGTCCATGTGGAATCATTGTTGTGGGGCACATCATCCTTTTATCCTTTTGAAGATTTCAAAGTTGCTGTTAGGTGTGTTCATGGTTTCTTGCAGATCTCCTCTCTCTGTCTCTCTCTGTGTCTCTGTCTCTGTGTCTCTGTCTCTGTCTCTGTCTCTGTCTCTCTGTCTCTCTCTGTCTCTCTCTCTCTCACTCTCATTCTCTCCCTACAGGATTCTTGTTTAAAAAAAAGAAAAAAGATATAGAAAAGAGTAGATCATTGAATCTACTCTGAACAAAGGGAAGATATAGAAATGATAAGATAAAAGGTAGATTTTTGGATCTACTCAGAAAAAAAGAGAGTATGAATATGATAAGATAAAAATCAAGATTATTGAATTTACGTTTAAAAAGAAACTACATGTTTTAAATAGGATAAGTAATGAAAAAATTTTGTCTGAATTTGTCAAAAAAAAGAAAAAAAAAAAAGCAGGCTTCCATTCTGAGGAAACAAGATCAGCTGAGGAATTGGCGAGGTGAGGAAGCTGTGGCTTGTTCTGTCTCTCTGATCTTTCAGCGTTCACCTCAATACCCTGCTCTGGGTTCGTTTCATTAATAAGACCTTTTAAGATTTTGGGAATCTGGTGCCTGTGGTGTGACACCTTGCACAGCCTTGGTGCAGTGGGAAGGACCTGCCTAGGCTCAGTGTGCTCGGCTCTGTTGACTCCCCATGGGAGACCTTGATTTGGGGGATGTGGGGATGTGGGGTGGCTTGGGACAGAAGGTGGGAGGAGGGAGGAGGTGGAATCTGTGGGTGGTATGTAGAATGAGTAAAAAATTTCTTAATAAAGAAAAATGAAAAAAAAGTTTCATGCTACAAACCTATACTTCACTTATGACATGATTAAAATATTCAGTATGTATGAAATATTATCTGAACTAATAATGGTTGCTAATTAAAAATTATAAATCCTAGTATTGATCATGTATTGTCTAAGGAGACAATTGCAGTTAAATACACTTACATACAGCCCACATTAATGATTTAGAGTGATTTCTTACACTATTTAAAAACTACTTTCAGATGCTTTAATTGAAATAGAATTATATCACTTTCTCTTTTCCTTTTCCTCCCTGCATAGCCTCTGAAGCAACGTCCCTCTGATTCTGTTCTTGCCGCCCCTCTCAATGTGACCACCCTTTTTCTTTACCAGTTGTGTGTGTGTGTGTCTGCTCACAAAAGAAGAAATTTATCCTGCGGAGTCCACTTTTGTACTTTGCGTGGATATGGTTTCAGGGATGACCAGTTTATATTTGATAAGCAATCATGGGTCACCTCCTGGGAGAGGCCTGACTCCAAGGTGGACCTCAGACACTAACAATGTCCCAGGTAGACCCAGGCCCCAGGCATCCAAAGAGCCTTCAGTGGTAACAGGGTAACACAGACCCTGGATGCTGCAGGGCCATGGAGCCAGACACAGGCTTAGGTGGCAGCTCAGGCCTGGACATCACCATAGCCCTGGGTGGCAGGACAGGTCACTATAACATGTATCGCCCTGGCAGCAACATGACCCTCAGGCGCTGACATGGACTCAGGTCTCAGTCCAGGCATGTAACAGCTTTCAGTGGTAACAAGAGCCACAGATATTGATGCAGACCCTGACTGCATTAGAACCATGGATTCAGACTTGACACTCTTTAGCAGTGAGGTTCTAGGATGATTCCATGTCCTCAGGTAGCAGCCCAGGCAACCCAGATCAGAATGTGCCCAGCAGTGTCACATCTCTCAGGAGCCATCATGGCTACAGGTGGCATCTCAGAACCCAGGCATCCTTATGGCATTTGGTAGCAACAGGGCCCATGGATATCAATACAGACCTTGGCGCAGTAAGACCATTGACCCAGACATGGTTTTCAGCAGCAGCCTGCGCCGGGATTTAATTATGGCCCTGGGTGGCAGCACAGGCCACTCCTATAGGCATTGTCCCGACTGTATGGAGGCCCGTGGATACTAACATGGTCCCAGGTGGTGACCGAGACCCTGGGCATCTGCACAACCTTCAGGGGTAGGAGGCATGTGAATAACAACACAGACACTGGCTGCTGCAGGGCCACAGACCCAGACATGGCCCTAGACTGCAGCTCTATCCCAGATGTCAACAAGCTCTGGGTGACAGTATCGGCCACACAGATCTGTACAGTTCCAGCTACAGCATGACCCTTGGATAACAATGTGTCCTCAGGTATCAGCCTAGACCCGGGCATCCTCATGGACTTACATGGTAACAGGAGCCATAGACATCAGCGTGGACCTTAGCTGCAGCAAGGCCATCCCCTGCCCACCTCTAATCACGCCAGGCATGGAGGTGGATTCTTCTATTTGCCCAGGGCAGGTGGTAGGCCTAGGCAGGCTTGTCTGAGTGTTGATTTTTTATCCTGATGGAAATTTAACTGTAGGATTGTGTAGATAGGAATATTTGACTTCTTTTCTACTTCCTTTCCTTTTATTCTTTTTTTTTTTTTTTTTTTTTTTTTGTAGTCAAAATGCCCTTGTTGAGATCTTGAGCACATTTTGAAGAAGAGAAAGCCATGCTCTTGTTTGTGATTGTAGAGGAAACAATCTGTTCAACCACATTTAGCGTACATTTGTATGCATCTTCAGATCTTTATCATAAAAGGATGCTGAACACTGAAAAACGATTCTATGCTTCTTTTAAGAAAATCACATGATATTCTAGATTTGAATACTTAATGTGTTTTATTATATTTATTATGTATTTTAAATTAACCACATCTGAGGAATGACACACTTGTTTCTAATGGACTCATGAGTTCATTTTGCAAGCATTTTTTAGAAAATTTTTGTCTTGATATTTATCATGGCAATTGGCATTTAGTTTTGAATTCAAGGTAATCCTGGATTTATAGAATTCATTATGTAGTGTTCCTTCATTTTCTATTTGTGGAACAGTTTGAGGAACATTGATGTGACCTCTTCACTAAATGATAATTTTCTTTAAAAGAAAAAGTATTTTTTAAGGAAATTTCAGTCTTTCCTGAATATTCTCCTATTTGAAGTGCTTAAAAATCTAGCTTCTTTAACAAATTATTCCAGAAAATTAATAGGCTTTTAAAACAGAAACCACACCAGAATCAAAATCCACAAATATTGATTGTGTACTCTGTGGTCATATATAGAGCAGTTGTGTTTTACAGATTTCATATTACTGAAAACAGGACCAGCAAACACACTGGCGAAATTTCCCTACTCTGAAGCAGGCAGGCCATCACGGAAGACAAAAGTCCCTTAATTCTACTCCTATTTCTATCTTCCACTATATGTCTCTCCCCAATTATTTCTCCAAGGGAAAACAGACATGATTTTTAAATTTACATGAAAATATAAAGGTGATTGCTTCTTTCTTGTTAAAGCAGGAATTTTGAAGCAAACTGGGGCCATACTTTTGTTTGCTCATTGAAAGAAACAGATTTAAAAAAAAAGAAAATATGTGCATATACTTTGCTACTCCAACATTCACAGTGTACCACAATTCTGGCTTTGTTTGTTTGTTTTTCTTTTACTTTTCCGGAAGTTTAAGTTTCTGATTTACTTAAGCATAATACGCTTTTGCTTGGCATCTCAATATGTCTGGGTACATTTTCTAAGAGTAGCTGTACAATAATCTGCATGAGTCAGCAGTATATCTCTTCAATATCATGGATCAACATTACAGAACCATTATAGAAGGAAATACATCAACACTTTTGAAAGCAGAGACGTTACATTTTCTTGTAAAATTTCTATGAAAAGGGTAGACTGTTACAGAGTCTTGCTTACTTGTTGTCTCACTCTTGATCTTTTAGGCACGCCAATGTACATACTTTAAATTGGATACATTGTATGTAGTTCTATCATGAAGTGCTCCCATTAGAGTAAATAGTGTTATTCTATAAATTATTTCCAAATCGAACATGCTGGAAAATATCTGAGACATCCTGCTTTTCTCTTTATTGATATTATTCAAACAAATTCTAACAATTCAAATTTATTATCCTCTCCTAAATTATCTGAAGTCATCTTTTCAGTAAAGATAAAGTTCACATAATCCGTTTCTTGAACCAAATACTACATAAGTAGGTAGCATATTCAGCTGGATCAATGTATCATAATTTTCCCTAAATTATTTGTAATCTATTACTTTTGGATTTGTATTTTCTATGTAACCAAATATAGAGACTTTCTATAGCTATGAATGAATATTTTTAATGTTATACACAAATATTGGTGCCAATGAAACCCAATAATCAATAAACTGGACATACTACTTCAGAAATATAAGTAACTGTAAGAAATTTTATTAAATGGAAAAGTGTTATGATAATGGGCAAAGACATTTACTGACATTCAGAATGTTAATGCATGCCTTCATGATTTTTTTAATGAGGCAGTTTCACATTAGAGGTGGCCCAGAACTTCCTAAGTAGAATAGGACTGTCACTCTTTCTAGAGTAATGTCATTAAAGAATGTCCCATCATGCCTAAACTTAGCAACGTTTTTGTGTTTACTTTTTAGTTTCTGAGATTATGATATAATTAGATCACTACCTTTTCATTTCTTCCCATTAAAATATCATATATATGCTCCCTGCTCTCTTTCAAATTCATAAACTCTTTCTAAAATATTTGTTACACACACACACACACACACACACACACACACACACACACACAATCTTAAATACACAAATAAAATCTTCTCAGTCTATATACTGTGACTGGTATGAACATATTTTCAGAGCTGACCATCAGTGTGCTCTTTCTTAGAGAAGTCTATTTCCCTTGCCAGACAAAGAAGTGCAGTCAGTTCAAAGTGTGAATTCTGTGACTGTCATCTCATCGACAGTCATAGTCACACTGCTTTGCAACACACAGGTATGTAAACTTATGCAGGGAAATATTTAAGGGAAAGCTTAGCACATATAAATTGGTAATTCTCAAGTTGGTTATGAAGATTGCATATTTGAGTATGGCACATACTTTTTATTGTGACCAGATTTAAACTAAGGAGTTTTAATGAAGCGCAGTATGAGTTCTTCATTTCAGTTTTGTATGTGAACTGTTCACATGATCTTGGATGTCATTTATATTTATACACTTCCATTTGACTTAAAATGGCTGGTAGATATTGGCCAAAATTCTAGCAAGTTCATAGCTTCTTATATTTTCGGTCAGTCTTTAATATAGTCCATGGACACTGCTTATTTTTTAGTATCACTTACATACTATCAGAACCCATTCTAAAACCTCCTAAGGCTGGAGAAATGGCTCAATAATTAATAATACTTACTGCTCTTGCAGAGGATAGTGTCTCACAACACACTGTAATATCAGCTTTAGGTAATCCAAAAACCCCCTCTGGTTTCTACAGGCACATAACAACTCAGACATACAAGCATGCATTTAAATAAAAATAAACACGAATGTTTATGAAAAATGTTGCATCCTCCAATGACTTTCCTTCTGTAAATATAATAGTCTTTTGACATTGGAGAACTTTCCTTCATATGTTTTGGGCATTATCTGTAGCATAAACCAATGTGATTATTGGTTTTTGGCCTATCTTCATAATCCCTCTATATTGATACATTGTCATAGAAATTATAGCTATATGTTCTTGTTTTTAGAAGTCTACTTTAGCAAAACACATGTTTAAAGCACAATAGCTATTTAATAACTGTTAGATCTTGAACTAAGAACTAAGTAATCAATAAACCTGGAAATGAACTTGGAATGAAATATGCTGTTATATCTTTAAATAATAAGTTTTCTTATATTTGAAAAGTTTATGTGCCTAATGTTCTATATTTATATTTTTTTTTTCATTCATTGCAGTTTTGCAATCTTAAAGTGACAATAAACTTAAATTAGGCCTTATTATGTACAAGGTGCTATTCTATATGTTTATTATACTAAAATGGTTTTGTTCTCATTTTACCAATATCTAACTCACAAGTACTTGAAGAATGGTCATTATAATAAATTCAGTATCATAACATTCATCAATTTGAAGACTTCCTCTATATATATATATATATATATATATATATATATATATATATATATATATATAATGTTCCAAAGATCAGTGGCACAATAAGAACATGATGATTTATATGTAAATAATTTTATATATAAACTCATCATTAATATATATTTGCAATCTTGAAGAATTCTTATGGGAAGTGAATTTTTGCAAAAAGAGTACTTACTGTTCTAATTTTGAATCCTCCTCAATTTTTTTTAATTACCTAGAATGTTTTTCTTTAGAATTTAGAATTCAGTGAAATATTGTTGAAATTGAAGGAATTTTAATATACATTAGTTGCTATTTAACTTATGTCAGCATGGTAACAGTACTGAAATATTAACACTGCTTTGTAATACAATCAATCATTATGATTGACTTATTACATTTGCATGATGACTTTATATGTATCAATATTGAAGTAACTATGGCATTCACATTGCCAATGATGAAAATAGAAAACCTCCAAAGAATTATTTTACTTCATTAATTATTGCAGCAATCATCCTGATAAAAATGTAAGAGAATCCCCACCTTCCCCCCCTCCCCTCCCCTCCATTCCCATCTCCTCCAGGGCCAAGTTCATACTCATATGAATGGAAGATCTTGGAATTACAAAAAAAAGTAAGAGAATACATATATATATATGTAATTTTCCCGGAGACCTTTAAGACAGAATCCAATGTTTACTTCTGTTTTAGTAGCGTATGTTTGCATAACAGTTCAAATGGCCTATCCAGAAGCACCTTTCATTATCATACATTTTCATGTGCCAGACTTAAGAGCATCATTACACAGAGTTCTCCAACTTTCAATATTTGCAAAGTATCACCAAGAAATTATGTATTGTCACCATTTTGTAGGAAGGCTTGACTGAGAAACAACTGTTTTCCAAGTTTACACTCTTCACTGATGGCTGATTTCACTTTCTCAAGGAAGCCCGGGAAGAGGTAACTCTAAGATTCTTGCAGCGTGAACTTTTTGACAGGGTAACTCAAATTATGGGAATTTGCTTCATCAAAAGAAGCAAACAAGTTGAGATAAGACTAAACCTCTCCCCTTGTATTAAGGCTGGGCGAGGAAATGCAGTATGAACAATAGGTTCCCAAAGACCAGCCAAATCCTTAAGGACAGCCCATGTTCCCATTGCTAACAGTCCCACAGGTAGACCCAGCTACACAATTGTCACACATATGTATGTAGAGGTGTTAGGTTGGCTTCATGTAGGCTCCCTAACTGTCAGTCTGGACTTTGAAAGCTCCTATGAGCCCAGGTTAGTTGGATACCATTTGTTGATACCTATTACAGACCTACCCCATTCTGACCAGAAACAGATGAGGCGGGGATGAGAGGGTTGGGGTAGTTGGAGGAGAGAATGGGAGGAGAGGAGAGAAGGAAAACTATGGTCTGAATTTGAAATAAATGAATACATTTTTTTTAAATTTATTTTATTATTATTATGTGTTTTAATTGTATATATCAGCCATGGGTTCCCCTGTCCTCCCCGCTCCTGCCCCCACCCCCACCTTCTCCCCAACCCCTCCCCTCCATTCCCATGTCCTCCAGGACCAAGACACCCCTGTGGATTCATTTAAACCTGGTGTATTTAGTATAGGCAGGTCGGTCCTGTCCCCTCCTTCCAGACTGAGCATTTAAATAAATAAATGTAACACAAATTGCTGAAAGGTCTTATTAATAAAACAAACAAACAAACAAACAAACAAACAAAACAGAGCCAGATATTGGGGTAAATTCTGAAAGATCAGAGACATAGAACAAGCCAGTCAGAAATTCTTACCACTAGGAAATCTTCAGCCCAAGAGAGAGCTACTTCCTGTATACTCATGCCTATATACCTTTCTGTGCCCTGCCTTCTCACTCCCTCTCTCTGCCCAGCTACATCACTTCCTCTTTCCTCATTTACATCCTGTCTGTCTGTACAGACTTGCAGACTTCTATGGTTAACTAATGCTGGGATTAAAGGACCTTTGCCACCATGCTTGGCTTTGTTCCCAGTGTGGCCTCAAACTCACAGAGATCTGGATGAATCTCTGCCACCTGAGTGCTAGGATTAAAGGTGTGTTTTGCCATTGCCTGACCTCTACCTTTAATATAGTGGCTGGCTTTTTCCACCGATCCCCAGGTAAGCTTATTATTTAGAGCATAAATAAAACATCACCATGAAATAATTAATTAATGAAGCAGACACTACAAACAGGGAAACTGACTCCTACCCAAAGTTGTATGAAAGTTATTTTCAAAGCATACTATGAATGTGACATTCTCTAAAGTGTAGCTATACACCATTGTTTAAAAAATGTAATTAGGATCATGCAAATCACAAATGAGGATTTTTATACTAAATTGTGGATACAATGATTAGAAAATCACTGAAAGCCATTACAGAAAACCATCATAACACAAATGAAAACAAACAACAGTTTCTGTCTTTATGAACATTATTCTAAGATACTTGTCCAGGTTCAATTTCTCAACCCCTTTTCTGTAAATTTAGCCAGTATTTTTATTGTAATTGCTTCATTTTCAAAGATAAATCTGTGACAATATGTATAAATAATTTTTACAATTTTGGCATTATTTTTATTTTTTTCAGTAATCTTTCTCCATACTCTTTCCCTTCTTTACCCCTTCCCCTGCCTTAACCCTCTTGTTCTCATCCCCACCCGGCCACAGTCTAGCAGCAAAATCTATTGTATTTCAAACAGATGGAACTAGAAAAAAATCATCTTTAGTTACTTGACCTAAACCCAGAAAGAGAAACATGGTATGAACTCACTTATCAGCTATTAGCTGTTAAGGGTAATCGTGCTACAATCCCCAGACCCAGAGAAGCTAAGTAACAAGGGAGTTTCAGGGGGTGGAGACATTAACATTATTATTTTTAATTAGATCATCTTAATTTCAGGACTGGTCTATCCTATTGCTTGCAAGAAAACTGTGCAGCATTAGTACTTGAAAGACATAGCTACTGTCCATTACATACCTGGAACAAAACTCTGTTAGTTATAAACAAAATATTTCCATGTCCCATCACAATTAAGTATAGCTGAGAGGAATCTCTGTTCAAATTATTTATTGAATTTGAAATTTCTAAGTAGTTTGTGTATAAATCTTTTTTGTGAAGTAGGATGTGTACTATCAGAAATTTTTTAAATATTAGAAGTGGCTTTCAACTATCTTTCCACTCACCTAAGCTGTAGAAGAAAGACATACTAGCTCTTCTAGAAAAGTAAGAAACACGAGAAAAGGAAACCAGAATTGATGGTAAGTGTCATACAAGGTACTGTGTCTGAAGCAGAACCTAATCTTGACAATTCCTTTGTGAATCTCTATCCTGTTGGTTTCCATCAAGCTTGGATTCAGTGAGCACAGAGGTACACATGATTTATAAACAACTCAAACTTATATAATAGGGGAATAGAAATTCAGCTGTGTTTTGAATTATTTTTAGAGTATTCTGCTGTGGATATCACTCTGTATAAATAAAATGCTGATTGGCCAGTAGCCAGGAAGGAAGTATAGGTGGGACAAGCAGAGAAGATTATTCTGGGAAGTGGAAGGCAGAGAGAGAGACACTGCCAGCCGCTACCATGACAAGCAACATGTAAAGACACCGGTAAGCCACAAGCCACGTGGCAAAGTATAGATTAATAGAAATGGGTTAATTTAAGATAAAAGAAGTAGATAACAAGAAGCCTGCCACAGCCATACTGTTTGTAAGCAATATAAGTTTCTGTGTGTTTACTTGGTTGGGTCTGAGCGACTGTGGGCCTGGCAGGTGAGAGAGATTTGTCCTGACCGGACCAGGCAGGAAAACTCTAACTACAGTATTCTACTCAATGTTGATTAACAACTTGCTCTTCTCTTTTAGATTCTGAGCAGTGCAGTAAGCCATGTCCATTGTTGAAACACACACACACACACACACACACACACACACACACACACACACACACAGTGAGAGAAAGAAAGAGAGAGAGAGAGAGAGAGAGAGAGAGAGAGAGAGAGAGAGAGAGAGAGAGAAGAGAGAGGGGGGTATATAATATAGATTTCTGGTAATCAGCCTAAGAAGTGCATCTTATCCATCTAGAAGGAACATTGGCAGTTACAACCAGAGATTTCTTAACACTGCATTTAAAGAGAAATCTGGCTCCAGAGGTTATTTTAATAAGTCATAGTTTTAAATTTAGTCAACTCAATCAAATGTCAAAATGTTTATGGAAGCTTTTCTCTTCAGATGTGTAATATATGCCAGTGTAAGAGCTCATCCTAACGCAAACAGTGAAAATGTCACTGCCAAACAGTTTTTACCAGTAAGTACTGAAGGAGTAGGAGGATAATATTAAGATTTACAAAATAAATGCTGAAGCTGATATCAATGGAGAAAGTGCATCGCTTATTGGAAATCCTAATTCTCAAGTCATGAACATTTCCCTTGAGGCCATAAGTGAAGTAGAAATAAAATGAAGACTTGCTTCTTGAACACAGGCAGTGTAGGTAATTGACAAAATTTGAGATTCCTAGCTTCATCTCTACCATGATCACATGGATAGCCCACACAGAACTCCTACCCTGAAGCACTGTGTTTTTCAGAAGTTCCTCACATTTACTAGAACTGTGGTCTGATAATTACATCACTTGCAAAGTCTCTGGTTTGATTAAAGACTAGTTCTTTATTTGATTTTTTTTAATCTTTTAAGATTATAATACAATTTCATCTTTCCCTCATTCACTTTCCTCACTCCAAACTCTCATACACTCCTTCTTTTACAGATCCATGACTTATTTTTTAATTATTTATTAATTCACAAACACACACACACACACACACACACACACACACACACACACACGCATCCATGCACATCTAGTTCTAAATACATGACTACAGTATCCGCAGTCTATTACACGTATGTGTGTCTTACTCCCACACCACTGACAACTTTCATGGTAATTCTCAGGTTTTCTTCTTCTTAGTGTTTATATTCTTGATTTTCTTTTCCCCATTTTCCTAGGAATTTTGTTCATGTTCCAGTTTTTATTTAACAATAAGAATCAAACAAGTATGCAAACCATGTTCTTTGCATTGTAAAATGATTTTTCTAAGTGTCTGCTGATTATCTTCTAAAATTATAATAGATTTATTAGAAGACACAAATGTATAAAAGACAATTCCTATTCTTATTAAATAGTGAAGAGTAGCAGGATCGTAACAGGTCTTTTTAATAAAATCAAACACAGCTCAGAAGCTTCCAGTCTGTGGAAACAGGATCAGCTGAGGAACTGGTGAGGATAGCTGTGGCTTGTTCTGCTTCTCTGATCTTCCAGCATTCACCCCAATACCTGGCTCAGGTCATGATCCTTTTTTTTTTTTTCCAGAATGGGTCTCAGCTGAACTGCTAAAAGTTAAAAAGTTAAAAAGCCTAAAAGCTTAACCAACCAAATGCTTCTAGTTTCTGGTCTTCATGCCTTATATAACTTTCTGCATTCTGCCATCATTCCCTGGGATTAAAGGTGTGTGTCACCTTGCCTGACTGTTTCCAATGTGGCCTTGAACTCACAGACATCCAGAGGGATTTCTGCCTCTGTAATGCTAGGATTAAAGGGGTGAGTGCCACCATTTTCTAGCCTCTGTATTGAGTGGCTGTTCTGTTTTTTTCTCTAACCCCAGATAAGTTTATTAGGGTGCACAATATTTTGGGGAACACAATAACACCACAGTGAAGAAATGTAATGCATCCTGTGAACCATTGTGTTAGATACTCTTAAGTATTTCCTGGATTATTAACAATACATCCAATTGGTAGTCTACAGGGGCTCAGAGGTGGACTGAGAATGAACATTACTTTTTAATATGGTGTGATATAAACAACTGCCACTCCAGGAGAACTGGGAACAGCAGAGGCATTCTCTGTTTAGGTCATTCCTAGTGTTTGGATGTGGAAAGCATGAGCAGCTTTATTCTCCTCATTGTCTTCAAACACATCTCTTTCTATCTCAGTGTATTTGTGTACCATTTTGTCTCTTTAACTTAATTGCTCATCCTTTCCATTTAGTGCAATTTTCATAGAATATAAGATGAACTCTAATTAAGCATGACCCATTTAAAAAGTGAACACATCTGCCAAGACACATTTTCCAGGTGTGAAACCATTCACTGGTATATGGAATTAGGACTTCAAATATACTTTGGGGAGATAAAGTTCAACCCATTTATACTTTTGTTTTTATTTAATGATAATTAGCCCACCTAGACATAATTTTCAGAATAGAATGCCCTTTCAATTAAAAGGAAAAAATAAAAACACTTAGCAATAAAATGTATATATTTTATAACATGTCTGAGGGTGAATAAACTAAAGGATTTAATGAATTAATCAATACATAGCATTTAATATATATTCTAAAGCCATCAGTGACTTAGCATGGATACTCTTCATAACTTGAAACAATGTGGTTGTCAATTGCTTTCCTTTAATCCTAAATTGCTTTTGAGAAAATTCTGAACAAAGTTAAACATGATATTCCTTCTGGAAGTTTTTTTACTGTATTGTTACCAAAAATATATTAAAATCCTGTTGAATTTATAAATTTAAATCCTTATTTTTATGGTCAGAAAATAAAAAACAACTTCTATTATATAAAAACACATGTAATATATGAAAGAAATATAAGATGCAAAGACTGTTTCCTATTGTGAACATCCCAAGCCTACTGGACCAACTGGCACCTCTGTTTCCAACCATAAAAACCTAGAATGAATCAACCTTACCCATTTTATAATAACCTAAATAGTCTATTTTACCTCATTCATAAACAATATAATTTAGGAGCATTGCAACTCCCATGGTCAAAAAAAATCCTAGTTTTAAAGCTATTACTCACCAATAAATGAAACCATAGGATTTGATCTCTTTGGTATACCAGAGAATAAGACAAATGTAAAAGAGCATTTCAGTAAATAATTCAACTTTGAACAAAGAACCTTGTTTTTTTTTTGTAATGAGCAGTGGTTACTGTATAATTTGTCAAAGTTTCCAGTAGATACAATTATGAAGATTCAGTTATAATTGGGCCAATCTTATCAACCTCTTCTTATGCAAATCTCAAGCCATGTTGGGGAAGAGAGGAAACATAAATTTTAAGAGTCAGGGCATAGGAAGGAGAGCTGTGAGAAACTGCTTTATGGACATGAAAGGAATGTATCACACAACTCACAACAGCTGTTGTGACTTGCTTAAGAAATGTATAAACTAACACCAATGATAAGCCTGCATGAATCCAGAGGTGTCTCTGTCTCCATCCCCACAGGAGATGTTGGAAGTTGATAGCTGCTGAGAGACGGAGACTCTCATTGTTTGTATGTTATCATGACCCTGTGGTGATTCTGTATCCAACTGCATGTGGGAAGCACTAATTGAATTTGTGATTATTAATAACATCAATAAAAGAAGACATGATTTTAGAACAGGTGGTTAGTCCTAGGAACATTTTGAGAGATGTAGTGGGGGATGAATATTATCAAACCATATTGCATACATGTAAAATAATTCTAAGATTTAATAAAAATACTATTTAAAATCTTACCTTCCTTTACTGGGGTAAACAAGCTCATCAGCAATACTCCGTAGGTTTTGAGAGAGTCTTAGCCAATCATGATTAACAACTCAAAAGGGGTTTCTCATGTCTTGTATTGGGATGTTTGTTAGGTTGGTCTTTGGCTCTTGTAGGGAGCACCATGAACACAGATTTTAAAAGTTTATTAGAAGCGTATGATGTGTGTTTATACTTGAAATCACTTGCATTATAGAATTTTTTGGTGTAAGTCAATAGCGTGATTCCACCTCTTTTTCCTGCGCAGTTTGTGTTATTTTACCTACCACTCTCCTTCTTTATTTTTATATTTACTTCCCTAAAAAGTACTTAATTTCCCCATTTTACGATCAAATCACTTTGTATCCTGTTATTCATGTATTACCTCCTCCCTCCTTCTTCTATATTTATATCTCTCCCCGAAATAAGGTTAGGGAACATTCTGGAAGAGTGGAAGAAAGATCACAAAAGACAGAGAATCTGAGAGTTTGCTGTGATAATGTGTTTTTAGTAGTGTCAGAAGCTACCAATGTCAGAAGATGCATCCTTAAAGCCTCATCAAATGATTACTCCAACATGAGTTTAACAAGGATGACATCAACAAACAAGCCAAACTGGATAGAGACAAGCCGGCAAAGCCTCAGATCTCATAAGAAATACAGGCCACTGAAGAAAACTAGGAGTGCGAGAGAGTCTGACTTAGGAAAGAGCACTCTGTTTGGTTGTCCAGTGTCAAATGGCCAGCCCTCAAAAATACACACAAGTTATATTGTACAGGTAGAACAGGTCTTATTTAGGATTATTGATATCTATATCTATCTGTATCTATATCTATATTTGTCTTTACATATATACAAATACATACTTATATACATGCAATAACAATTGATTTAAAAAAAAGAACATGAATTTGAAAGAGAGTGGAGAGAAGTGTATTGGAGGAAGGAAAGGAAGGAAGAAATGCTATAAAAATTATAAACTCAATAATAATAATAATAATGTTAACAATTCTTATTTGCCAGTATTTTTATTAATATGACTTTGTATCCATCATTTAAAGGAATGTGCATGTAATTAAATTAATAATCATAGCTCCATTTATTTTATATCTACCATTATAGTTAACTTACATATTACTTCTTCGATCACTTAAATTAGATCATTTTTCACTCAGTTTATTGATGAGAAAACTGAGCTGTGTTAGAAGCTGTGTATTTCTGCTATACAGCTAAGACAAAATTCAGAAATGGTTGTGGGAATATTTCAATATGTGTCATATATAAATTATACCAAATCTTGTGATTTTTTTTCTAAAATAATAATTCTTCTGACATTGGAAACAACTGAGGATTTGCGTTGTTTGAAACCAGTTTCAGACAAAAAAAAACAATCTCTTCCCACATGCAATGGACAGGCCAGTGTTTGAACCCGTACCACTGCAGACAGGTGTGATTATGTACAAGTGAGAAGGATGAGAGCATAAAACATCAAGCTCTCCACATAAAGAAATAGAAGCTTAACAGGTTCCAGAAGGGCAGTTTGTGAACATCACTGAGAAAAATATCACTAAAGTAAACAAAGAATTCCATTAATCAGTCTGTTAAATCTCCTTATCTACTTTCCTATAAGACTTGCCCAAATCTTATATCAGGAGAGGAGACTGAAAATACTTGTAATATCAGACTCACCTGACTCAGTCTATATGGCTTCTCAGAAACTTCTGGCTTTATAGCCTGAAAATATAGTAATAGAAACATATTTCAGAAACACTGGATTATTTTTTATAATGTTTTACACTATACAATAAGAACTACGCAGTTTACGTTCTCACACACAGTGAAAACTACAAAAGAAGCATTGGTGCAAATAAAGCCAAATGATTTTGAATGTTAAATTCAGAGAGAGAACTTGTCAAGCTTTTACAAACGTAGCTTTTTTCTTTCAAGAAATTTTGTAAGTGGGAAGCAAGGAAATATTTGGCCACACACTTTTAGAATTTTATATTTTGGTGTTGACTAACAAAAATATGGATTTTGATAATTATTAATGAGCAGAACTTCTTTTTCTTTTACTTGTTTTCAAAAAGTGTATAGAGGTTTTGTTTCTACAAATGTCTATGAGCTGCCTGTGTTCCTGGTTCCTGAAGATGTCAGGAAAGGGGGCCATCAGATCCTCTGAGATTGAAGTTATAGGTGGTTGGAAGCGTGGATGTGGAGGTAGGAAATGAACCCGGATCCTCGGGAAAGGATCCAGTGCTCTTAACCATCTCTCAGCACTCAGGAAACACTTCATAAGGGGCCAGAATATTTCCTTCTGGAGCAAAGACTTCATTTTTTAAGTGGTTTCTCATGTTCAGTTTAAAGGGAGTTGTTTCCAAAGAAGATGAGTTTAACCTCACTACAGAGAGAATGATAGTAAAATTTCAGCAAATTTTCAAATTATTCCATATCACTGTCAAATATTTATAGACTTTTAAATAACCTTCAGTGTGGTTATTCATTAGCTGAGCACTCTGATTAAACAAGTAAAAACAAGCACATTTTATTGATAAAGAGAACGTCTGTAAAGCACACCTCTCATGCTAACAAATAATTAAGAACTGTACTAGTGTCAATGGAGTTATCTTGGTGACATGTAAAGAATAAGAAGTGAGTGTGGACTTTGAGCAAGGGAGTATACAGGGGTGGAGGCAGGGAGCAAGTAGGTGGCACAGAACTATGAAAGGCTACCATGACCAGCAATCTTTCCAGTACCATATCATCTAACAAACCTGTGACTGATGGTGACTTACCGACACCTCATCTGTTTTCTCTCATATGAGAGAGGCAAACAAGCGCAGGATCACAAAAACATTTAAGAACTTAAAGTATGCAAGTAAATGTTCTAAAAATGTTTAATGTAACAATGCTTACACTATCTTAAATAATCCATAACTTAAAGCGATCAAAGGTAGGCAGTTCAGAAGCATAAGTAAAGCTGCACATAGCACAGCATGTTTCTGTCTCCTGGAAATTGTAAAGCTGTTTCCATTTTGGGTAGATGTTCTGTTAAGGATGTATGAAAATGTATGAGAAGGTTGCCATCCTGAATTTCTGACAAGAAGAAAATATGTCCTTAAGAAAGTGCTCATACAAAAATACAAACACACACACACACACACACACACACACACACACACACACACACATACACAGAGTGAGAGACAGAGACAGAAAGACAGAGACAAAGAGAGAGGAAAGAACTAAAAATAGAGATACAAAATTAGCTTAATATTCCCTTTTCTGACTCATACATTATTTCATCTTTCTACCTCTCTTTCTTTTCCCTTTTAGTGATAGATAAGTATATAAAAGATGCACAATTGATAGCGAAAGTGAAAAGCCTTCAGCAGAGTTTGATAGGTTCAGAATGTCTGTTTTAACTTCATTTAGGTGTATGAAGCTTGGGCCTGGGCCAGTGTGTGAATGGCTACCTTATGTATGTTTTTTATTTTTGAGTTCATTATAAGTAAATGATTTTTTGAAAGAAGAATATGTTAATAAATTACTGACATTATTTTATGGGCATTAGTTTCCAGGTACAATTTAGGAAATGGATCTAATATTCTATACAGATAATTATAATATAAACGTTAAATACAAATAATCCTAGTACCAGGAATTGGTTGCCACTTTCTGAGTTGCAGGCCAATAGGGTTACATAGATTCCTAGGATTTCATGCTATGGCCAAAATTACTGGTTACCCTCCAGAACATGATGATAAAACACTGTTATTGAAGATAACAAATGGTTGAATTACTGAATATAAAGACTTAAACTGGTACTCACCTGCAAACTATAACCTTGTTGGCTAGTATCTATGGTTCTGGAAAGTGCTATGTACATTCCTGGAGGAGAAAAGTAATAGTCAAGCTTATTCAATTTTGAACCCTTCATGCTACAATTATGACTGGTGTGACAACATGTATCAGCTAGTGCAACATGTGAGAAATTTTATGAGAGTGATAAAAAGCCTGTGTCAGTAGATGGAGCCTTTTCCTGTCCACATTAAAGGGGACAATAATCTGGAGATAAATAGGTTATAGGCTGTAGATAAGGATCTAATACTATTAACCTGCTAAATGGATACAGTATTAAAATGTCTCCCAATGACTTATTACTTTACTTATAGATCACAACATGTCCCAATTGGTGTCAATTTGCCCAGCTGGTGTACTTGCAGAGAATAAGTGACTATGGGCATACTTAGCATTAGATAGGAAATACATATTATATTTCCCTCACAAAGCTCTGGGATCTTCTAGACAGCAGTGGTGCACACCTTTAATCCCAGCACTCAGAAGCAGAGCCAGGAAGAGCTCTGTGAATTCAAGGCCAGCCTGATCTATAGAGTGAGATCCAGGACAGGCACAAAAACTTCACAGAGAAACCCTGTCTTGAAAAAACAAAAAAGGCTCTGGAATCTATAAGGAAAATGGGAAGAAAGATTATTTGCTTGGAGTGGCCATTATCAAAAGAACAGTGTTTTCCAAACACAACAGTGAAGTCATGATATGATCTCAGTGATTATGAAAACGTGCACATGACCAGAGGAAGCTCCAACAGGAAGGGGACATGAATACTACCAGTAGCTATAGATCTATTAGCATTAGGTAGCTGGTGAGAGAGGGAGAGTCAGTTTTCTCTACTGATATAACTCCCAGTAGACTGATCACATACTGAGGAAGCAACACTCCCAAGACTAGCTGAGCAATGCAAAAATAAAGAGAATGAGGGCTCAAGGTTAAGAGGCAAAGTATCATAGGGTGGTGAGGGTAGTTATAGGAAGTGTTGGAGAAGGACACAATTACTTTTGTAAAATACATTGCATGAAAATCTAAAAAATAATATGAATATTAAAAGGAAAATCAAAAGTGGATCTCTACATGTAGTTTCTTGGAAATAAATCCAGGTCCTTGTGTTTACAAGGTAAACAAACATTCTACTGATTGAACAAGCTCCCAACCCTGAGTCATTATTTCAAATAGAAGCTCTTAACATTTGGATTATACATGCCATATATTACATAGACCATACTTCTACTTATTAATAAATAAAAGCACATTCACAAGAAAAAGATTTATAAGAAGTTTAAAATTGATCTGGGCTACCATAAATATTCAAAGCATCATACTTCTATTTCTGGAAGATGACTAAACAGACTTATTAAAGAATACATTAATGTCTATGGTAACTATATAAATTGTATTTCTAGAGATCCAAGAAATATGCAATATGGATATGGTCAGTAGACTAGATCCCACTCTTCTAGTTAGAAGCTGATCACTGAATTCCAGAGAACACACACCTTCCCTCGGCACTAACCACTTTGTGTGCTGTATGCTACCACTACAGAAGATCATAACTAACCACAACGTTGCCTCAGGTAAGGTTTGTGCATGCTATGTGGAGAAACATCAGTAGAAGGTTGAGTATTATACAGAACGTTTCTGAAAGATACCTGGGTACAAATAGAGGATGAAAAAAATTGATAAAGGTGAGGTGGTCCATAATTTTTTTTATCAAGGAAATAATTAACTAATCTATATTTATTTTCCCAAATTTACAAAATGCTACTTTGTGTTATTTAGTATGAAAGCATAATTAATTATATAGCACAAAATTTTCCTTTATCATGTAAAAATTCATGATGTTTCTTTTGTAAAAATTTATTAATAAATGTTAAAAATAAATACTTCAGAGACACAGAATAATTAATAATTTTAAAAAATATATGATCATTATGATTTTATAAATCTATGTGTTTAGATATTACTAAATATATTAAAATAGAATATTGGTTTAACTTTAGTTAAATTGACAGAATCACTGGATCTTATCGAGGTTATAAATTTCCTTTGGAATACTTGAAAATTTTTATATAAAATTTTATGGCCACTTGTAGCATATCCTGTTGTCATATGGTCAATATGACAATTGACAATATCATACTGTCAATTTCTGAATCGTGGAGTATTTAGAAATTGACAATAACGTTGTAATTGCTCTTTCTATATTCAGGTGATTATTGTTAAATACTTCACACATTAGTTAGATGCCTTATCCAAGGTCATGTTCCTGAAGCTGAAGAATTTAATTTTAATTTGCAAATTTGTGTAAAAAAAAAAAAACTTTTGTAGAAGTCAAACAATATTTATTTCCCAACTTCATCACATGTCTGACTTATGGCTCTTGGTCTTCCTCCTGACTACTTCAGTTTCTTATTTGTGGGGCATACTCTATGTGTCAGTCTACAGATGATACCAAGTATCTTGTATTTGACAAATGTGCTTGTGAACCTCTGGCCAAATGTTAAGTTTTCTGCATCCTATAATGAAATTATTCTGGAAAGTATTGTTGTTTTAAGAGTAATAAGGTTTCAATAACCTGTTTCTTCTCCTTATTTACATAATACTCTGTTTCTTTGAATACACTCTCCTTCTAACTATACTTGACTGGTTCCTTTTCTCACTGAAGCTTCACTGTACTTGCCATAGCTTCAGAGACTTAGATCCCCAAGCTAAAAAGTTACACCCATTAGCCTATTTCCAGACTCTGTGTACTTTTACTTCCTGACACATACCTTATCAGATATGTCCCAATCTAAATTCATAAGGGCAGGGCTGTGGTTATTTGTTTATTTCCTTTCTATTTTCTTTTGGCAGAGTTTTACACACCATGGAATAGGTGGTGAATTTGAATTTTTTTCTTTATGTAATTATCCTTGTTTAAATTAAATAAAATATATCATGATATAGCAACAATAAAATATCTGACAAGATGAAAATCCTTAATTTTTGTGGTTTCAGGTTATTGAGGTCAATAATATGGAAGCCTTATTACACAATGTCCCCATTTGAGATCAAGATATATACAGAGATTAGAGTCTTTGTAATTCAGTATTTAAATCATAGAGCCATTTTTCTTTCAAATTTATTTTGAAAGAAAATATAAACAAGGAAGAAAACTTATTTCTTAGGCAAAATTTTCTTAAACTAATCTTTTACATGATAGAATCCATGAATAACTTAACAAATTAACTTGATAGACTTCATGAATGACTGAGGAGGTTACTTTATTTTTAAGCTACTCTTATGGGCAAACTTACCCATGTTTATACATGGTTTGTAACTCTAGGTATGTACTAAACTATGCTTAGGGACCTTGCTGTTTAAGGGGCTTCTAGACTACTGGACTATTGCAAAATATCTGTATGCAAAATAAATATGACCTCAGACATGATTAGCATTTCAATAAAGATCAATATCCAAGGTGAGTAATGTCTCTAAATGTCTAGTAAATATGTATATTCTTTGGACAGCAATGCCTGTGTCATTTCTGAGGCCACCTTCAAGAACAGTGTAGGAAAAATAGTTGTGTCTGACAGCTAACAAATGAATAAATTATTTATAATGACTTGGGGAATTTTAGTCACAGATTTTGATTTAAAAAAAGTAATGCCTTTACATGTGCATCTTGAGAAAGAAAATTAATAAATACAGTTTTAATAACATTGTAAAAACACCAAGTGGTTTTAAGAACAGAAACAAATTATAAATACTCATCTATTATTAACATTGAAGGTAAAACTGATGAACAAGACTGTAGGAATGGTTTCAGCAGATACTATCACATGGATGTGGATGTGTCAATAATTCTCAGGTGATTGGTATATCATCCATGCTTTATTTAAAATGCACAGCTACTTAATTCCTGAGAAACTCAAATGTCAGAGGCATGCTCTACCAAACAGGTTAGTCATTTAACACTTAGTTATTAATCTTTAATGGAAACCCTCAGCAATACAGTTATATAAAAATATTTGTAACTGAAACTAGAGATTTGGTTAGGAATTTGTTTTTGTTATTGTTATTGTTATTTCTTCTAAGAAAGATGTTTATAAGAGATGCATTTTTATTTATTTTTTTATAATTTGATTTAATTTTACATATAACCATAGATTGCCCTATCCTCCCTCCCCCTGCCCACTCCTCATACCTTCCCCCAATCAACCCCCCATTCCCATCTCCTCTAGGGCAAGGACTCCCCTGGGGATTCAGTTCAGCTTGGTAGATTCAGTGGAGGCAGGTCCAGTCCCCTCCTCCCTTTCCCCAGGCTTAGCAAAGTGTCCCAGCATAGGCTCCAGGCTCCAAAAAGCCAGCTCATGCACTAAGGACAGGTCCTGGTCCCACTACCTGGGAGTCTACCAAACAGTTCAAGTTAATTGACTGTCTCACTTACCCAGAGGGCCTGATCCAGTTAGGGGCTCCTCAGCTATTGGTTCATAGTTCATGTGTTTCCACCAGTTTGGCTATTTGTCCCTATGATTTTCCAATCATGGTCTCAACATCTCTCTCTCATACAATCCCTCCTCTTTCTCATCCATTGGACTCCGGAGCTCCACCTGGGGCCTGGCCATGGATCTCTGCATTTTAAAACAGTAATGAGTAACAGAATACTGAAGAACAGAAAAGGCCTTTGGTGTATGTATTGTAGCATGAGTCAACACTTTTTCATCACAACAACTTGCTGTTGCAAATTAAATATTATCATATATCATGTTTTCACAATTCCTGATAATTTTAAATCTTTAGATATTGAGTTAACATCTAGTTGTATGTGCTGAGATTCACATACGTTTTTATTTGCCTAGTATCCTAATTATATTTATTTGTGAACTTGACACTATCTAAGCCATCTGAGAGGAAAGACTTGATTGAGAAAGTATTTATTTCAGATTGACTTTATGTAGATGTAACCAGCTTGTTAGATAATAAGAAACACAGAATCAATTGCAGTTAAAAACCACGAGGTCAGAGCAGGAGCAGAAAACCTTACCCTTCACTGCTTCTGCTGTTCTTCCTACTCTGCCAGAGACCTACTTCTGTGTGTCCTGTCTATTTAAAAACTTTCTGTCCTGTTTTCTCATTGGTTGTAAACCCAGCCACATGACCTCCTCATCACTGCCTGTTTGTACAGACCTCCAGGTCTTCTATGGTTGGTATTGAGATTAAAGGTGTGTGTCTGCCATGCTGGCTGTGTCCTTGAACACACAGAGATCCACCTAGCTCTGCCTCCCAAGTGCTGGGATTAAAGGCGTGCCCCACTACTGCTCAGTTTACCAAGTTTTCTTTTACCTAATGAATGATAACTTGAACAGATTCCTGTTTCCCTCTGAATGAAGAAAACTGTTGCCAAACTGACATTATAGCAAGTTTGGGGCAAAATTGTGAATTGTCACGACCGCCTCGACCGGCAAGGAAGACGCAACACCAAGCTCTTCTTTCAGCAGTTTACTCAGGAACCTTGAACAATCTTCAGACCCCGGGGAAAGCCCCTGGGTGGCCAACCCCAGCCTGCCACATGGGCACTGCAGATAGGTCCAGGTTCATGGAAGCAAGCCAGATCCTAGGACCAAGCCAAATATGGAGTTGTTTACTCCCGAGAGCACTCACCATCACCATCGGGAAGGTGGGGGCGGAAGCTGGCGCCATCTTATGGATACAGCTGTGAGCAGCTCTCTACAGTGAATTATTACTTTTAGGTTACTACTGTGACTGTGAATAGCTTTGTCTCTTAGAGCTCCCATGTTGAACCATTCTCCCCTTGAGAGCCACTGTTGTATGAATATAGCAATTTAAAGGGCGGATGCCGAGTAGAAGGTGCCTAGATTATTAGAGTTAATGTCCTTTGAAGATATTAAGCTATTTTGAGTGGAACTCTACTAAGTTCATTGAATAATGAATTCTTATTAAAGGATGGGTCTCTTGACTCACCTTCTGCTTTTCATCTCTCATCATCCATTCTCTCTCTCTCTCTCTCTCTCTCTCTCTCTCTCTCTCTCTCTCTCATGTTGTGACAGGTGCCAAACACATTCATTAAAAAAAAAAATAAAGGTGCCTAAAAGAGGCCAGAAATACATTGCTCCTTGGTCTTGGACTTTCAGCATGCAAAAATATAGAAATGTAGATAGATGTATCTGTAATGGTAGAACATTCACCCACCTTGGAAAAAGCCAGATGTTTATACCTCAGTACCCAATAAACTAGGCATGGTGATGGATTCCTGTAATCCCAACCCTAAGGAGGTGGATTCAAAAATTCATGTTCATCCTAGTTTACACAATAAATTCAAGAGTTTAAGCTGAGTTTAGGATACAGGAGACAGTATTTTAAAAATATATCAGTAAGAAAGAAGTGGGAAAGAAAGAATAAAAAGACAAGGAGAAAACAAAAACATATGTTATATATAAAATAGTTTCTTTAGGAAGTCATGAAATGCTGAACCTCAAGCTTACGAACATGTTTTTCCTTGTCTTTAGGTCATGTGTGATCAAAAATATCTATGAGTGAAGTACAGAACCATACAAAATCATAAATTTAAAACAGGAATTTTTCATTGTTGATTTTTTTTAATTAATTGAGCTGCTTTTTGACAATTTCCAACATATAGGTAATGAATTATGACTACTCACATTTCTCCATTCTCTTTTATATACCTCCAAACCCTCTTTAAAACCTTCCTGCCAAGGACATCTTTCCCATGTTAATTTCTTTTTGATCTTTATGTGTGACCTTAGTTAAACTAGGGCATCTGAATGATCATGAATATGGAACTATTCTGTGGAACCTGATGGGCTCAGTAGAGGATACACATCTGAATAATGATTCCCCATTTTCTAGAATCTGTCAGTAGCCAATAGTTCAGGAGAACCAGATATGGCCTGTTATTTTTCAGTTACTATAATAAAATACTATGAATGTAAGTAGCTTGTGGAATACTTATGGTTTAAGAAGTATAAGAGTCCATTATGGCAGGGAGACATGGCAGCAAGTCACAGGTATGGTGACAGGGGTTGGAGGCAGGAAGATCAAATCTTCGAACACAAAAATGAAATGATAGAGAACTGGAAGTCAGGTGAGACTATAAACTCAAATATGCCCCCAGGGACATGCTTCCTTCAAAAAAGCGGTACAGCTTCCTCAAACTGGCACCAACTTGGGACAAAGTGTTCAAATACCCAAGGTTTTTGAGAAATATCCCTCACAGACCCAAATAGCTACTTGCTCATCCACAACTGGTGATAGAGATTGCCAGGATTTTGCAGATCCAAAGCCAGCAGTGAAGCTGCTCTGAGTTCATTGTAGCAATGAGTTCTTACAGCTTGAAGCAGGCACATACCACACCTTATCATGTCTTCTGACTCTAAGTTTCTTCCACCCACTGTTTCTTGATATTTCTTGACCCATAGGGACTAGTATAAATAACCTGCTTAGGGTTGAAGATATTTCTATCTCTTATTCTTAGTTCCTTAAGTAGACAAAGGTCTCTTCATTCACACCATTTATAGTAAACATAAATTTTCATAGCTCATCTTGAGAGTATGACTTGTGTATGGCTATAAGCAAAGATGTTTAGAAGCATTTCAAAATTATATAAATTTAGATAAGTGACAGAAATAAGTCCCCTTAGGTGCTTTGGCCTACCCAACCATTCTTTCTCTTTTGTTAACTAGAAAGTGTGAGATAATCTTGTAATTTGATCGCAGAGTTATTAGAATAAATTTTGCAAAATAATTTCAGTTAATGATGTCAAACACTTGGTCATTCTTTAAACAATGCAACATTTGGTATAATAGATTCTCTTCAAATTACTAAATCATAATAATGTATTTTTATTTCCTAAAACAGTAAACATATTAGTTAATTATTAAATTGTTTTCCTTTCTGGAATGTGTTATAGCTTTCATTTTTATGTGATAAAACTAAATAAACCCAACTTGGTGAGGGAAAATATATTTATGACTAACAGGTCATACAGTGCATCAAAAAGGCAAGTTAAACCAGGAACCCGAGGCAGGATTTGAAGTAGAAACCACTGAGGAAAGTTGATTCACTGCTTGTTTCCACAGATTGTTCAGCTTGACTTCTTGTATAAACCATGCCTACCTGTACCTGAAAAGTCCTCATCTACCAAGAAAACAGAAATAATGAAGTTTGTGAGTAAATGGAAGGAACTGCAAAAATTATACTGAGTGAGGTAGCTCAGGCAAAAAGGACATATTGAACATTACAGCAGACATAATGTTAGGAGAAGGCATGTTAGTGTTGCATAGAGGGGTAGGATAAATGATATGGGGAGTAGATATGCTCATATTTATTTAAATTGTATGAGCTTTTCAAATTTAAAAATTAATTTAAAATAAAAAACATAGTTATGAAGAAAGATAATAGTTGATATGTCTCCATATATATTGAACAAGAAAAATAAGAAAGTTGACAAATTATCCATATGCAGAAATACAAGAGATCAATCCTATATAACATACAGATATGAATTCAGTTCTTCTATGCCGCATAGAATTAAATAAATATATTGAATATATTTATTGTAAAACATACACAGTTCTCTGAAGATCAAAGGAGTGATACAGTCATGCCTATCCTGAAGTCAGAAGTCATGTATATATAAAGATTTCAAAACTGTTCCTGGTCCTAACTCTTCTGTCATCAATTTTACTAATACAATAAAAAATAATGCCAAATATGTACAATTTATATATCTATAATATATATTATATTGATATATATAAAAATATATCAATACATATCAAAATATATATATGATATATATTTAAGATTATTATCATATTGCATATTGCACTATACATTCCTACCTGTTATAAATATCCTGTGTATTGTCACAATTTTGAAGATATCGTCCTTTACTGTACATTTGCTTATAGACTGTTTACCTTGTTTATATGAAGCCTTAGTCCTTAGGTTATTTAGGTAGCTAAGACTTATAGATTTATGGTCACCTATACTTGTCATGTCTATAGTTAACGTTAGGTAGTTTATCCAGATTTACAGATACATAGGTCAGATGGACAGGTAATCTTCAACCACTTCATGGACCTAGAGAATATGGCATTTAAATAACTTAGAATTCTGTTGATGTGAGACACAATTGCTCCTGGCAGCACTAATTTGATCCCAAGAGAATGTTGGGCTTCTAAGACATTTCCGTTTGGAAGTTTGTCTTCTTGGCACAAAATGGCCTACTGGGCAAAGAACTGCCCTTGCCTCAACTGCTGACAATACAAGTGCTGTCCTTTCTGGACAAGCGGGACACAAGGAAAAGTGACTTCTAAACTCTACCAAGACAGGATAACATAGTCTTTCAGAACGCCTGCTTCTGAAAACGGTCTGTCAGATACTCTAGGCCTGTAGCCAATTTGTATTCACCAACAATGCTGAGAAACATTAAGTGACTGTCCAGGCTGCCAGCTGTCTCTGTCTAATCTTTTAAAAATCCCCAAAGTTGCTTACATCCATCTTCCATTTTCCAGGTACCATTATATTTCTTCTCAGGTCTTTGATGGGATTGAAGACTAGCAGTTATAGTTGCAACTTAAGATTTTATATATATATATATATATATATATATATATATATATATATATATATATATATGTGTGTGTGTGTGTGTGTGTGTGTGTATGTATATGTATATTATGTGTGTAAGTATATATATATATATAATCTTAGAACATATTAAGTATTAGATTCAGGTTCTTTAGGATAGAACACCTTCTGGAATGATCTTTGTAACATGCCATTTACCGATGCTCTAGATTTCTCTGGATTTTAGTATGTGCTTCTTGCTTGATATTGTTTGCATTGGTTGTAGTTCCATCTTATCTAGATCATTATCCCTCATTACTCCTGGACAATATTTGATAATCATTCCTTTGTATATAGTCTTGTATTATGTTAGAACCTTCTTATTTAAACAAAAGGGAGAGATGCAGTGGGTAGCCATTCCAGCTTTGATCTGGAAATTCCAACCCCCATTGAGGCTTCAGAAACTGTCATGCCTACAAGACAGGGCCAAAAGAGGACCCTGAAGACCTGAGATCCAGATGCGCTGGCTCTCTTGGTGCCTGGACCTTGGACACTGGAGGTAGATCAAGCAAAGTTCTGCAGAGAACACTGCCAGACTGCGCTATACCTTTCTCAGACTTTGTTACCTGTCCCTTCACTTTTAAGTTACCCCACAAAATATACCTCCCTTTTAACTACCTGGAGTCGCCTTAATAATTTCACCAATAAGAGAGAACCTGGCATTTTGTGGGTGGGAGTATTTAATGAGTTGAGGCAGAGAAAACATAGATCAGAACATATTGCATGATTTTTTTCAATAAAATTTAATAAAATGTTGGGCAGTGGTGGTGCACACCTTTAATCCCAGCACTCAGGAGGCAGAGGAAGGCAGATCTCTGTGAGTTTGAGGCCAGCCTGGTCTATAGAGTGAGTTCCAGGAAAGGCACAAAGCTACACAGAGAAACTCTGTCTAGAAAAACTTAAAATAAAATAAAATAAAAAATAAAAATTAATAAAATATTGCAAGTATTATTTCTTTTGAGTTTTAGCTTAAATTAGTTCAAACTATTGAAAACTAAAAATATTACTTTATTTTTTTCTCCTTTTCTTATTTATTATATTTGTGTTTTAGTTTTACACATCAGCCATGGGTTCCCCTGTCCTCCCCCCTCCTGCCCTCACCCCCACCTTCCCCCAGCCCCTCCCCTCCTTTTCCATCTCCTCCAGGGATAAGATTCCCCTGGGGATTCATTTAAACCTGGTAGATTCACTACAGGCAGGTCCAGTCCCCTCCTTCCAGGCTGAGCAAAGTGTCCCTGTGTAAGCCCAAGGTTCCAAATAGCCAGCTAAGGACAGGTCCAGATGCCACTGCCTGGGTGCCTCCCACACAGTTCAAGCTATTCAATTGTCTCACTTACCCAGAGGGCCTGCTCCAGCTTGGGACTCCACAGCCTTTGGTTCATAATCATGTGTTTCCATTTGTTTGGCTATTTGTCCCTGTGCTTTTCCAATCTTGGTCTCAACAATTCACACTCTTACAGTCTCTCCTCTTTCTTGACAATTGGACTCCTGGTGTTCCACCTGGGGCCTGGCTGAGATTCTCTATATCCACTTCTATCAGTTATTGGATGAGAGTTCCAGCACAACCTTAAGGTTGTTTGGCCATCTGATCACTAGACTAGGTCAGATCAGGCTTTCTCTTGACCATTGCCAGCAGTCTACAGAGGATGTATGATTGTGGATTTCTGGGGACCTCTCCAGCACTCTGCCTATTCCTGTTATCAATACTCAACTTCATATGGAAAAAGAAAAAAACCCAGGATAGCCAAAAGAATCCTGTACAATAAAACAACATCTGGAAGCATCACGATCCCCAACCTCAAGCTCTACTATAGAGCTACCATAATATAAACAGCTTGGTACTGGCACAAAAAACAACATGTGGACCAATCGAATCGAATTGAAGACCCTGATATTTACCCGCACACCTATGAACATATAATTTTTGACAAAGAAGCCAAAAATGTACAATGGTAAAAAGAATGCTTCTTCAACAAATGGTGCTGGCATAACTGTATGTCAACATGTAGAAGGCTGGAATTTGATCCATATCTGTCACCGTGCACAAAACTTAAGTCCAAGTGGATCAAAGACCTCAACATAAATCTAGTTACTCTGAACCTGATAGAAGAGAAAGAAGGAAGTACTCTTGAATGCATTGGCACTGGAGATCACTTTCTAAATATAACACCAGCAGCACAGACACTGAGAGAAACAACCAATCAACGGGACCTGTTGAAACTGAGAACGTTTTGTAGAGCAAAGGACATGGTCAACAAGACAAAGCAACAGCCTACAGAATGGGAAAAGGTCTTCACCAACCACACGTCTGACAGAGGGCTGATATCCAGAATATATAAAGAACTCAAGAAATTAGACATCAAAATGCCCAACAGTCCAATTAAGAAATAGGCTGTAGAACTAAACTAAGAATTCTCCACAGAGGAAGTTCAAATGGCTGAAAGACATTTAAGGAATTGTTCAACATCCCTAATTATCTGGGAAATGCAAATCAAGACGACCCTGAGATTCCACCTAACACCTGTTAGAATGGCTAAAATAAAAAACACAGAAGACAGCTTATGCTGGAGAGGATGTGGAGCTAGGGGAACTCTCCTCCACTGCTGGTGGGAATGCAAGCTTGTACAGTCACTTTGGAAATCAATATGGCGCTTCCTTAGAAAGTTGGGAATCCATCTTCCTCAAGACCCAGCTATAGCACTCTTGGGCATATACCCAAGGAATGCTCAATCATACCACAAGGTATGTTCAGCTATGTTCATATCAGCATTCTTTGTAATAGCCAGAACCTGGAATCAACTTAGATGCCCTTCAACTGAAGAATGTTTAAAGAAAATATGGTCATATACACAATGGAGTACTACTCAGCAGAGAAAAACAATGACATCATGAGGTTTGCAGGCAAATGGATAGATCTAGAAAAAATCATCCTGAGTTAGGTAACCCAGACTCAGAAGGACAAACATGGTATGCAGTCACTCATAGGAGGATACTAGATGTAAAACAAAGATGACTAGACTGCTACACAACTCCAGGAGGCTACCTAGAAAACAGGACCCTAGGAAAGAATTAGGGAATGGCCCCATGACAGAGAAATAGATGAGATCTACATGAACAACCTGGATGACAGTGGGAGTAATGAAGGGCAAGGTTTGAGGGAAAGAAAACTTAGGGGAGCAGGAGATCCCAGCTGGATCAAGAACAGAAAGGGAGAATAAGGAATAACAGACCATGATAAATGATGACCACATGAGATAATATTACTTTATATAGAGCAAAATTATAAATAATACAAATATGCCTAAAGAGATGATCTGGAAAATAATGAGGACATGAATAATATAAAATCAGTGTTACTGAGAGAATCCATAATCATAATTGTCAATTTTAGAAACCATTTATAGATAAATCAATTTATCTTTTGATAAAAATTAGGAAATATCTGAGTTGCTATTCCTCCACATAATTAGCTTTTAATACTAGAATCATTTGTTGATTTAATTTGCTCTCTCATTCTTCAAGACAATTTCTTTACGTAGGTTGCCCCAGTTTTCCTTAAGTACTAATGTATCAGAATCTCCAAAAACATCTATAGGAAACTCAATCTGTTGATCATCAGTTTGTGCATATACTAAGTTTGAGTTTTCTGTTTAAAATGTTCTATTCTTGTGTGTATATATACTTTCTCATGTCTAGTGGATAAGCATTTGAAATTTCATGTACATTAGACTCCCAGACTGAAACTCCAGTGGTATGTACTCTCTCATCCAGTGCTTCAATAGACTTTAGTACTTCAAATTACACAGACATGACCTATTCTCTGGCCAAGTCTGTTTATCTCAGAATCTACAAAAACACTAAGAAATCCTAACTTTAACTGAATGAGCACTTTGTTATGTATTTTTCCAGGGCAGTTTCTCTAGATTCCAATAATACTGCCAATTTACTTTTAAAATTCCTGATTTTTCCAATTACTTCTTTACATACATTTGCAAGTAGAAAATAAATGTGAGTCTGATGAATGCATTAGTTTTCTTAAACTGTTCTCCATTGTTCAACTGCCAGTGCATGAAAGATACAGGATAAATGCTCATCAAATTCACAAAGGACTAATTTGATGTGCTAAAAACATTATAAATTATTATATTAATAAGAAAAATGACAGGATAACTGTAGACTAAGGGACAGTGTAATGAATATTTGCATTTTTAATTTTGTGTTTGAATATTCCACACAGTTTTTAATTCACTCTTCTATGATCAGCAAAATTAAAGATTCACAACTTGCAAAACATAAGCATCAAAAGTTAAGAATAAAAGAGCTATTTTACAGAGCTTAGCAGTCTATAAAAACACATGCGAGCAGATATTGTAAATCACAAATATAATGCAGAAAGTTTCTCGGAAAGCAACATAAACATGCTGAGAAGTGCTGCCGATACAACATGTAGCAAATCTCTCCCAGCAAACTCTATTAATCTTAATTTTTACTCTTGCATTTATCAGAATTAACGGACAGAGGATTATATATGTGAGCTATTTATATGATAATGAAATTGTGTAAGTTCTGTGGTGTGCACAAATCAAACATTTATATTTGTTTCCTTTTTTGTGATGCCTCTTTTGTTGTTTTTGTAATTTGTAATTTATTTTCATATGCTGTATTTATGAATATAAAATTGTAATCTATATAAACTATATTCCTGTAAGATATTGTGTTATAAAGACTCTGTCAGGTTCTTGCTGATACATTTTCACATTCCCTAATATATTATGAGTGCATGCTCTAAATAGTTGTATGTTTGCTTGCATTCTCAAAAGATAAAGTTTACCTTTTTAATTTTATATCAATTTGAACTTAGGCCCAATCTTGGTTTGAGATGCATTTAAAACATTCTGTTGATGTTATGACAACTAATGAATTAGTAGAATGCTTATCCCTTTCAAATTAGGGGATATCATCAGAGAGAAATTACTGTTCTAACTGGGAATAAATATTCCTGATAGCCACTGCCAGGCTAGATAGTTGAATCATCAAAGAACCTTCATACAGTAACTGATGGATGCAGACACAGAAATTCACAGACAAGCATTGTGCTGAGCTCCAGGAGTCCTGTTGAAGAGAGGAATGAAGGATTGTAGGAGCCAGGAGGGGTCAAGATCATGATAGGGAAGCCCATAGATACAGCTGATTCAACCTCATGGTACCTCGTGGACTATAGACCACAGCTATGGAGCCTGCATGGGACTGACCTAGGCCTTCTGCATGTGGGTTTCAGTTATGTGGCTTGATGTATTTGCAGAGTCCCTAGACGTTGGGACCAGTATCTGTCCCTGATGCATGAGCTGGCTTCTTGGAAACTATTCCCTAAGGTAGGATAACTTGCTCAACTTTGATGCACAGGGGAGAAGCTTAGTTCTACCTCAACTTGATATGCTATGCATATTTGACTCCCATGGGAGGCCCCCTCAAAACTGGAAAATATAAAAGAAATAGACAATTTTCTGTCTAGGTACCACATACCAAAATTAAATCAAGATCAAGTAATCAATTTAAATAGATCTATAACCTCTAAGGAAATAGAAGCAGCCATTAAAAATCTCCCAAACAAAAAAGCCCAGGACCAGATGTTTTGAGGACAGAATTCTACAGTAATTTCAAAAAAGAGCTAATATCACCACTCCTGAAATTGTTCCAAACTGTAGAAACAGAAGGAACATTACCAAACTCTATTTATGGGGTTACAGTATTTTGATATCTAAACCACACAAAGATGCAACTAAGAAAGAATTACCAACCAATCTCCCTCATGAACATTCATGCAAAACTACTCAATAAAATATGGGCAAACCAAATCCAAGAACACATAAAAATAATCATTCACTATGATCAAGTAGGCTTCATCCCAGAGATGCAGGAATGGTTGAACATGCTAAAAATCGGTCAATGTAATCCACCATATAAACAAACTGAAAGAGGAAAAAAAATATGATCATTTCATTAGATGCTGTAAAAGCCTTTGACAAAATTCAACACCCCTTCATAATAAAGGTCTTGGAGACATTAGAGATACAAGGAACATACCTAAGCATAATAAAGGCAATCTACAGCAAGCCAACAGCCAACATCAAACTAAATGAAGAGAAACTCAAAGCGATTCCACTAAAATCAGGAACAAGACGATGATGACCACTCTCTCCATACCTATTCAATATAGTACTCCAAGTTCTAGCTAGGAGCAATAAAACAACAAAAGGAGAACAAGGGCATACAAATTGGGAAGTAATAAGTCAAACTTTCACTATTTATAGATGGTACGATAGTATACATAAGTGACCCCAAAAATTCTATCAGGGAACTCCTATAGCTGATAAACACCCTTAGTAATGTGGCAGGTCCTTTGACTTTCTATTGAACTTGAATTCTTCCCCAATTTCCCAGGAGTATAATGTCACAATGAAAATTAATCTTCAGTTTTTTAATGACATTAATTTTTTCCTTTCTAAATTAGATATTTATATCATCCATATAATTTAATGAATGGTGTTGCTTTATCATTCTTCCTCCCAATCATCTTCTCTACAACTTTCAAAATGGTACCAATGTAGAAATTCAGTTTTCTTTTGTTTAGGTTTGGTTTTGGTTTTGGTTTTCAGGGCTGTCCTTGAACTCAATTATTAGATCTGGCTGGCCTCAAACTCACAGAGATCTGCCTCCTCTGTCTCCCATGTCCCAGGATTAAAGTCATGTGTCACCACCACTGCCTGACTTTTTTTTTTTATTTTTTATTTTTAGTGAAATTCAGTTCTTTTTTAAAAGCAGTACTTCACTGCAATATTTGGTTATACGATTTCCCTCTGGGGTCTTTATGCTCTTAAATATGTTAAATTTATAGATGTTCTAGACTTTGATTCCACTCTGAATGTTCTGTATTCTTTCTCCTTTTACTTCTCATTTAATCTTAGACCTCAAAGGGCCACATATTTTTCCTCTTTAGACTACACACTGAATTATGTTTTGAAGTTGAGTACAAGCCAGTCAACTAGCAAACAATTCATATTTGCAGGTTATTGACTTGCACTAATTTTACTTGTTTGTTCTTCTGTAGCGTGAAGGTTATCGTTTTGAGTAAATTAACTTATTTGAATTTTATATTTCTACCATAATAAAGTTTCATAATTTTGCTCCTCCATGATATTAGAGATATTTATAGCACTTTAAATGATGCTTTCATCAGATATTTGATCCTTTTCTGAAATTAAAGTATCAGAGAGTTTCATCCAGAGTTTAAAATCCTCAGCTCATAAAGACATCATATGAATTTTGAGTCAAGCATAGTTGCTGGGGTATATATTCTGTGCACTGTGAATGTATGTTGTTCCCCTTGGTTAATGAATAAGCTGATTAGGCCTTTGGCAAGGAAGCTTAGAGACAGGCAGGAAATCCAAAGAGAGAGACAGGAAAGAAGAAAGGCAGAGGCAGAGAGACTGGAACCTGCTGCCGAAGGAGCAACAAGATATCAGCAGATGGGTAATGCTACAGCCACTTGGTAACACATAGATTTATAGAAATGGGTTGATTTAAGATGGAAAAACTAGCTGGTAAGCAGCTAAAGCTATAGGCTATACAGTTTGTAAATAATATAAGTCCTTTACTTGGGTCCTAGTGACTACAGACCGAAGGTGAGAGAGATTTGTTTGGACCATGGGGGACCAGGTAGGACCTGAGAAACTTCTGGCTATATATAGTGATTATAGAGAGTACTAACTGTTTGTGGAAGCTTGCAAGCCATAGTGTGTGTGTGTGTGTGTGTGTGTGTGTGTGTGTGTGTGTGTGTGTGTGGTATATGCATGTGTGATGTATATGGATGTGTGTCCAATGTGTATAATTGTAGAGGGCTGTGGAAGATTGTGCTGCTGATTTCTGCCTTAGCTTGCTGACTTTAGCTGGGCTGGCTAGCTAGCAAGATTCATATATCACCATGGCTCAATCCCACTCTCACCTCTTTGAGCCATGTCTGCGTTTTATGTGGGTGCTGAGGATCTGAACTCAGTTCATCATGCTTGTACAGCAAGTGTTCTTCTACATTGAGCACTCTTTCTTAGGACCATGACTTTGTCTTTTTCATTCATTTATCTTCTCAATGCACATTGTAGTTTGTGGAAGTAATGAAAACTAAGTTATTGCACATAACTAAAACAGTATCCACACATGGCCTGCCAAATCTAACAGTTTGTACCAGCATAGGTGTTTATTTTTGTCTGGATTTTTCCATTTTAGAAACAATTTACTGAATTTGAATTATGGGGCATAAATTATTCCCCTATTTTGTCCTCTGCCCTAAATTCTGAAGCAGATTTCTTTCCTATAAGTCATTAAGTACGGCCTGTTGGCTTTGTATCCATGGCAATTCTCTCTCCTCAACCTCCAGATTTCAGGGACTACAACACATGCACCGTCACATCTGGCTAAGAAATGAACTGTTTTACAGTCAGTCTGCAACGTCACTTCTGCATTATACAGAAAGTCTGCAGCCTTCCGATTACTGCTGTTTTCATTATTCTTACCAATAATCATTGTACACAGACGGTTTGGTATCATTGCATTTTGCTTTGCCTATATCTCTGATTTTCATTTTCATTTGTTCTCAAGGATGCATTGATTCTCAGTCTCCTGTTAGCTCTGAAGTGAATTTTAAAACTCCAAATGTTGTACAGAACTTGAGTTCGTTCAAAAATTGTCACAAGACATGGTTAATCTGAACTTCTCAGTTTGAAATGACTCGGAGATGGGTCTGTATTAATGCTTACAGTGTGATTTGTTCTTGATGCCTTGTAAGGTGCCTGGATTTGGTCTCCAATTGTGAGGATCTGGGGATGTTATCAGAGATGAAAGTTGGTGCCAGGAGAGAAATAATCACATTAAACATTTAGCATGAAAATTTTAATTTAATCCTCTTGCTCTCTTTTGGTGTTTCTTCTTCTCTGATGCTCTGCCAGGCCTCCTATAGTTCATGCGCACCTCACTGGAAGTCATCTCTCATTAGGTTCAGTAGGGAAAGAGAGGAAATCACACCGTCCGTGAGGTGGAATCTGAAGTTATGCTGTGTCTCTGAAGGACTTTATCTTCACCTCTTCAGAACCAGAAACATAATCTAATGTGTATTCTCCCACAGTATGATTAGTTTTAGTTCATCATCATGTTTACATTTGTGCACAATAGTTTTTTAAGCAAGCTAACTTGGATTTTCTTTCATGTGTTTAGTCAAACACTAAAGTCCTTTTTCTCTGTCTTCTTAACTCTTATTTAAACTTCTGCTGTATTTTAACATTGATATAGCCATATTAATTTTTGCTGCCATTAAAAACATTTGATACCACATTAATATTGTTGACAAATATCAATGTGTGAATGTTTTATATGTCGTATTTATACTTATGATATTCCTTCTTATTCTTTGTTTAGTTTTGTTCGCTCGATATGATTTTGGTGAGACTTTATTTATTTATTTGTTGATTCTTAATTTATATTTGATTTTATTTCACACTTTATAAAATGTGTTTCAAATACCATTACATATCAGGATACTTTTAAAGAACTAAGTGCCTATGACTCCTGGTCATCTATAAATTTAAATGTATCTTCTCTTTATAGGAGGTAGATACCCAGTTTGATGGCACAGCTTACTGTATGACAAACTCGGTGAGTTATATCATTCTTTGACCTTTCAATCTTAATTAAGTAGCAAATGTTAAAAGCTTATGACAAAATGAAATGAAATAACAAGTTCATCTCTTATTTTCTAATTCAGGGAGATGACAAAATGTGGCATGTGATAGAACATGATGATCTTAGCATATGCTCACCCAATCTGCATGAATAATCATAAATCTACATTCTGTACACTAACAGGAAGAACTCTTTTACAAATGTTCAACAATACTAATAAATAAAACTTAATTGGTATCTGAATAACATTTTTATACATTACAAAAGATTTTATGTATAGATTTGCCCAAATTTGTTAATACATAAAATACAAATTTCCCTGATGACCTCTTTGAATTAAAGACTGGTGGGTACTTACAAAAGGGTTGGAAGAAGGTTAGTATTTAAAATCTTGAAGCATTTTTTTTCAAGAATCTGTATTGTAAAATAATGGAATTCTAGAATCTAAGCTATTTCAATATGTAATATACATGTTACATGTTGTTTGGTACTTTTCTTGGGCAATTTTGACACAAATATCTAATTACCTCTGATGATAACCCACGACTTACTTAAGTAATGACTTTCCTAAAGTCTACCTTGCTAAAGTGGGTGGAGAAAATATTAGGAGCCTTCACCCCTTCATGAAGAACTACAGGCAACTGATTTTTTTTTCCAGTAACAGTTAATGATATCCATGAATTTGAAGAAGGTAGGTGGTGATATATGGAAGGTTTTGAAAGATTAAAAGGGAAGGGGGAAGTTTAATTATAATCTCAGATTAAAATGTTAGAGAAGTCCATCTCGATTAATGAATGAGTTCATTGTAATTGATTAAAGTAGTGTGGGTGAGGGTTATTGATAGTTGCAGTGAGGATTGAAAGGCAGCTGATACTCTAATGTATTCCCTGAATTCCTGGATATTGCACCATGGATCTCTCTTCAGGACTTTCAGACAGTTTGACATAACAGATAATTTCAGGAGCACACGTGGTATAGGTATCTCTTTCCCCAGCAGGTGTTTATTGCTTTAGTAACCCTGGTTAGATATCTCGTGCACACTTTTTAATTTCAGAAATTTCTTGAGATTTGTGAGTTGTTCATTTCCCGAATCATGGCTGCCTTCTCCTTCCTTTCTGAAATCAAATATTTCAACTAGGTACTTCCTGGGCCTTAAGGAGCCTTTCCTTCCTATGGAATGTTAAAACTCTGAGGAAATTGCTATACAGTAAATAAGTATATGTAATTATGGTGATGCTATGTTGAGTGATCCTGACCTGGTTACAGTTTCTCTGTAACTATTAAGTGAATAGATTTATGAATAGACAATGGTAATAGGGATAAATTTCAAATAAATTATTCAACAGATTTATTCATTTTTATTCTTCAAATAGAAAATTTGTTAGACAATATAAAATAAAACTCTTAGCATGTATTGAAAGTATTGGCAATGGAGAAACTAAACTCTTGCATGATTCATGTATCAGGACATTGTAATGCTTTTAAGTGATGTCAAGTGTAAAACATTTCCGTGGACTAGTCTTTTCCTCCCACAAAATTTCTGTTCATTACACTGTTGAAAAGTTTTCTAGTGAAACATCCAGCACTTTCTGTGATAACTACTTTCAAAATAAGTTAATAAATGTCTTCATTAACATTGAAACCAGCTACCTGATTGTTGGTTCCAACTCTGTGAATTTCTATGAACTCAGGTTAGTTGTTTCTGTGGGTTTTCCTGTGACATCCTTGACTCCTACAATCATTCCTTCCTCTCTTCAACAGGATTCCCCAGGCTCTGCCTAATATTTGCCTCTGGGTATCTGCATCTGTTTCCATCAGTTACCTAATGAAGCGTCTCTGATGACAGCTGGGGTAGGCACAAAACTGATCACAGGAAATGGCCAGTTTGTGGTGTAAATCCTTTATTACTAGGAGTCTTGGCTGAGACTTCTGAGAGTTTCCCAAGCACAGGGTTTCTATCTGAACCTGAAATGCTCCCCTTTCTAATCATCTCTTTTAGTACTCTCTCCCTCCATTTACCTTCAACCTGATCTCTCATGTTCTCATTCCCACCTGCTGCCAGACCACCCAGGAGATCTATTCTATTTCCCCTTCCTAGGGAGATTCATGAGTTTTCCCTTGGGCTCTACTTGTTACCTCAGCACTCTGGGTATGTGAATTAGTATGGTTATCTTTTACTTTACAGTTAATATTCACTTATGAGTGAGTACATGGGACTGACCTACATCATATATGTGACATTTTTGTAGCTTGGTCTACTTGTGAAACTACTAGGGTAGAATCACGGGCTGTCCCTAATGCTTTGGCTGGCACATGAAAATCTATTTCTCATATGGATTGCCTTGAAAAGCATTAGGTGGTTAGTCTTATTGCGACTTGATATACCAGGCTTTTATTGATATCCATGGGAGAGGCCTGATCCTCTCTGATCTAAAACAGTAGAGGAGTTGACTGGGTGGAGGGAAGGGAGAGAGAGGAGATGGGAGGGGTGGAGAGAGAGGAAATAGGTCAGGATGCAAAAACAAAAAATGAAGCAGTATCTGCATATTGAATAAAAAAATAACATGTGAGTAATGTGTGGTGATTAAATCAGTTTAATAAGAACTGCTGCCTCCTCACACACTGAACATTTTTATGTGTTGGGTTTTGTTGTTGTTGTTGTTGTCTAGTTACCTTGAAAAACACCATAAGCTGTTTGAACATGGAATAACTATCTTGCTGTAAATATGGAGATAGGAAGAGACAGGGCTAAGCAGTAGAAGAAACAATATGTGGGTAGGGATAATAAGGATGGAATGGCTGTTGAGGAATATTATTTTAAGGTGTGTTACTTTTGTTTATGTTTCATTTATTTAACTCTGTGAAGCTGTGTACTGTGCCTGTCCAAAATAATCTGATGGTCTAATAAAAAACTAAACAGCCAATAGCAAGACAGAAGAAAGGATAGGCAGGGCTGGCAGGGAGAGAGGAGAAATAGATGGAGAAATTTGGGAAGAAAAGAAGACAGAATAAAAGGAGAAGGAGAAGGACTTCAGATACACATCCAGACCTGGAATCAGAAGGGAAGAAAGGTATGCAGGAATAGCGAAAGAGAAAAGCCCTGAGGCCAAAGATAGACAGGATAATATAAGTAAAGAAAAGCTGGCAAAAAACAAGCCAAGTTAAGGCCAGGCATTTATAATTAAGAATAGGCCTCCATGTGTGATTTATTTGGCAGCTACATGCCCACCCCCCAAAAAAAAGCAAAAAACAAAACAAAACAAAACAAAAAAAAAAACAATTGCAAATGAAAGGCAATATAGCATTTGACTTTAACTGTTGAATTGATATATTTTGATTGTGATTAGATCTCAAAGCTTAATAAAGACATCTTTGACTTCATGATTTTCATTCAAGTAAGGAGGAAATATAGCATCAGAATCAGTTTTGAAACCTACTAACTATATTTTATCTTCTATATACATTTAGAAACTTTTAAAATTTAGGGTAGCATACATTTATGGTATTTAATGCTATATCTGAACAGTCAAAACAATAACCAATTAAGTTCTGGAATATACTTAAAAAACATAACAGAGACCAGGCAGTGGTGGTGCACACCTTTAGTTCCAGGACTTGGAAGGCAAATCCAGGCAGATCTCTGTGAGCTAGAAGCCAGCCTGGTCTACAGAGCAAGATCTAGGACAGTCACCAAAACTACAGAGAAACCTTGTCTCGAAAAAACAAAACAAAACAACAAAAAACAAAAATAAACAAAAAACCCCCAAAGATAAAGAGCAGTGACTGCAACTGTTTTTATTGAGATATATTTACTTTATTTGCTCATTAGCTTTTAGATATATTTAACCACATACATTTAGAAAATTACTTTGTGTCCCATATTTTAAAAATCCAACTAATTAGAAATCTATTAGATATAAAACATGAAAAGGACATAATATATTTCAGGTAAAACTTTTAGCCACAGAAATATTATGATTTAATATTAATAATGACAGCTGAAACAAATATAAAGTTAAAATAAAAGGAACCAATGTTTGACTTGGAACTTCTTCCCATTGAACATAAAAATGATGAATTCACCATGGTTTTGAAGTAAATAAATCTTTTGGGTAGGGTTGATAGAATGCCTGCTATAAATGAGGTGGTCCTATTTTTTGGATGACCAGAACAGTCTGAAACCTGCCATAAGGAAGCACACGTTTATAATCCCAACAAAGAAGTACAGCAATTAAAAAGGTCTCTAGAGCTAATTGTGCAGCCAGCTTACACAGACTGGTGAGCTCAAGGTTCAGCAGTAGATTCGGTCTTAAAGAATGAGGTGAGGAGTGATCTGGGATGAATTCTAACATCAACCTCTGACCTCTATTTCTACACAAACTCCATATACATTCACACACTCAAATGTACATACACACAAACACATATATACATAAATAAATAAATAATAAATTGATTAATACATCAATAAATACATCTCTCTGTTTATTTTCCAGAAATTCACCTGGGAGAGGGAGTTAAACATACATTCATTTATATTTTAAATCTAAAATTTAACTTTGGGAATTTCATACATGAGTAACTTTTTAGAACAGTTCTAGCCCTCCAAATTCTCTTTCATCTCCTCCCATGGCCCTCACTCCCTTTCAAATTTGTGACCTGATATTATTAAATTATTATTGTTACATATACACACAAAAAAATACTGTGCCCATTTAGTATTGCACATAATTTTATGACTGACCAGTTGTGATTGAATGATCTGGCCAAGGCCTCAGACCCGGAGAAAACTTCAGCAGCAATGGATTATATGTAGCTCTTCATCGAGAGGTGAGATCTTAGGGAATTTTCCTCCATTCAGTTTGTCATGGTAACTGGATTTCTCATTATTCAGGTCTCACGTAGGCAAATAGAACTGTCAGAGTTTTAGTAGAGCAGTTTCACTGGTGATTCTAGAAAACACAATCTAGCAGCAGACATCCTGTTTTTCTGGCTTTTACGCTTTTTCTCTGTCTTCTTTTATAACATGATCTGAGATTTACATAAAAGGGTTTGGTTATAAATTTATCCTTGGGGATTTGCAAGCTGGGATGAATTATTCTGTGTGTTTTAACCAATTTTGATCTCTGCAATTGTCACATTCTTCTTCAAAACAGAAATGTCTCTGATGTGTAATGAGATCTACACTTATCAATGAGTATAAGTTAAGTATTTGAAATACAGTTAGAAATTATATTGGTTTAGAAAAACGGCAATCGTAGATTCTTCTCTGGTATTTGGGACCTCTTTGAACACAGGGAGATGACTAGATTTGCAGGATCTAGAGTGCATTCTTCCTATTGACGGTACCTTAGGTCCAACTAGACATCTGTGAGTTACCCGCCCCCCAAAAAAATTGCTACCATTGCAACACTAGTCAGGGTAAGACTTACAATGAAAACATGTTCTAAATCATGAAAAAAAAAATGGAGACCACATTTGTATCAATGGACCTTGAATTGCTTCATATATGATTATCATAAGATTTAATTTCTGGAATTAAACTGCATTCTGGGGCAACAGCAGATAGTATTGTGCTACTGTGTTTTAAACATGATAATATTCTGATGTGTCATAATTACCTAATATTATAAACAATTAGTAGGTAGTGAAAGTCAACATCAAAAATGGAAAAATTTTGGAAGTGGCTAAATATGATTATAAAACAAAAGTTTTATACATTGATAACTATGGAAATCAATTTCTTTTTGTTTCCTACACCCAAATCTATATATAATTGAGCAGGGAATTACTGACAATTCTCTTTTGCACAAAAACTTAGATTATTTCAATTTTCCAAAAAGCATTTTTTGATGAAAATGATCAAGTATTTTCTTTCATTTGTTTCTAAGGAAATAGGAATACAAGTTAATTATTTTTAGGACTGAGTAAAAGCTAAAATATATAGAGACCATTATGTGTATTTGAAAACATAAAAATTTTAATTGAATTTAGATGAGTTCATATTATAATAATATCACATTGTTCATCTTTGTTTCATTTATACATCAGTTTAATTCATAGTGTATTGTTTCCAGATTGCATTTCTTATCATGAATTGAAATTTTGATTTGAATTTGTTTTGTCTTTCTTCTTCTGAGACTGACACCAAATATTGAGGTTTTGTTTGGAACAAAATAGATAAGAAAAACAGTGAGTTCAAGAAAAATGAGGGCTTTCTCTTACATCTTACCTCTGACTTGGAACATTGGTACCTCTGGTCATATTGTTTCAAACTGACTACACTTGAATAAGGGATATGGAACTCTATTCTGTAGACATATATAATTAGGAAGAAGCTGTTTTTTCCTAAAGGACTGCAAGCAGTATTGATGATAGTAATATTATAATCAACTCATAGATGAAATTCTAGTTTCTCCTTCTTAGTGATGTATGAGGCATTGAATAAACAAAAGATATCTCAATCATCCTAATGGCAACTTGCAAATTTCACACATTTCCTTTTAAATTAAAGAATTTGAAATGTATGAAAAGACTAAGGGCTCTGTTTGTGGTTAATTGTGCCTTTGTTGTTGATGTCTTCTATCTTCCATTTGATAGTGAATATAAGAAAGGCAGGTAAACGAGGAAAACCACCACAATTAACCTGTCTGGAAAAACTTAGTAATACTTCAAAACTATGTAAGCCTGTGTGTTCAAACCTTACTCAATGGCACTCTCTCCCTCTGTGAGTAGAAAGATGGGATTCATAAAAATACCGCTTCTAAAAGCTCTATATCTGATCACCATCACCAGACTAGGTCAGATCAGGCTTTCTCTCGACCATTGCCAGCAGTCTACAGAGGATGTATCATTGTGGATTTCTGGGGACCTCTCCAGCACTCTGCCTATTCCTGTTCTCATGTGGTCCTTATTTATCATGGTCTGTTATTCCTTGTTCTCTCTTTTTGTTCTTGATCCAGCTGGGATCTCCTGCTCCCCTAAGCTTTCTAACAGTCTTGCTGGAACTCTCATCCAATAACTGATGGAAGTGGATGGAGAGATCCTCAGCCAGGCCCCAGGTGGAGCTCCAGGAGTCCAACTGTAGAGAAAGAGGAGGGACTGTAACAGTGTGAATTGTTGAGACCAAGATTGGAAAAGCACAGGGATAAATAGCCAAACAAATGGAAGCACATGAATTATGAACCAAAGGCTGTGAAGGGCCCATCTGGATCAGGCCCTCTGTATAAGTGAGACAATTGAATAGCTTGAACTGTTTGGGAGTCACCCAGGCAGTGGGATCTGGACCTGTCCTTAGTGCATGAGCTGGCTGTTTGGAACCTTGGGCTTACACAGGGACACTTTGCTCAGCCTGGAAGGAGGGAACTGGATCTGCCTGTACTGAATCCACCAGGTTGAAATGAATCCCCAGGGGAGTCTTGGCCCTGGAGGAGATGGGAGTGGAGGGGGGGGGCTGGGGGGGAGGACAGGGGAACCCATGGCTGATGTATAAAATTAACACAAATAATAATAATAATAATAATAATAATAATAATAATAATAATAAAAAATGGGATGAAATAAAAAATTAAAAAAGGAAAAAGGGAAAAAAATAAAAGCTCTGCATACTGTTGCCTGAGCCAAGATAGACATTTCAAGGATGGAAGCTGGGACATTTCATGGACACATTTGAAAACAGAAGATGAAATTTGTGTTTCAGTGAGAATACAAGGAGTATTAAATATCATTTACTTCAAATTTACTATGGTCATTATTATTCCTAATTACTTCCATATTGTAGAACTATGTATATAGTTCATTCTATAGGCTTTGTACAAAGTGAATTTTAAAATGTATTGGATATCAGAGAATATACTAAGTGTAGAAAAAAGTATCTTTTGTTCACACAGTAAAATTTCAAGAAAAAGTATTTTTAGGATCTATATTCACTGTTCTCATGAGTATTATTGCCAACTCATCTCCTTTGAAGACAATGCATTTCAGATGGATGGTTTTCTCAGGACCTAAATGTAAAATAGAAACACAAGAATAATGAAGAAAATACTGTATCTCAGTTTGTACTGGCTTATTTTCCTTCAACTATTCTGCCAGTGTTTTTGTCCCTTTGTAAATTATCTTCTGAGTGTCATTTCTTTGATATCATACACACACACACACACACACACACACACACACACACACACACACACAAAGCAACAACAACAAACAAACAAAAACATTACTGTCACAGTTGCCAAAGGCAAATACTACTAACTGCCAACAGAGTTGCTAGTGTTTCAGGTTTTTCAGGTTATGTTAGCATTGTTATAAACACTGAAACAAATATAACAAATCATACAAGTGGGCTATAGTTGTTTCACCCTTTAAAACAATATGCCTAAGTAAATACAGATCTAGAAAATGTTTAAGTAAAACAAATGTAAATATGGTATGTTCATACTCAACAATTAAATGTTAAGCACAATGAATATTTAACTGCGTAAAAGCCATTCAGCAGGAGAAGATATTGTACCCTTCTACTTTTTCAGGAATTCATTTTTCACAAGACTCTACCTATTTACTAAGTCAAATATTTATATAAATAAAACTGTACCCTTCGTTATAAATATGACTCTTTGTATGTAATGTGGAGACTAGAGTTAAACAAAAAAAGCCCAAAGTGTGTAGTTGACTAATTGCATCAACCTATCAGGCATGTTCAGCTGACAGACATACAGCCTTTATTTGTTCCAGAACTATGAAGGAGGTCTCATATTAAATTATAATGCCAAGGCACAATATCAAAGGTTAGGAAGTCCTAAATTCAGAGTCAGTGGGATAATAACTTATAATGTAACTCAAAGTATAAAACTACTCATTCACAGCCTATATTCATAAATTAGCAAAATCATACCATATTGGTTCCATATTGTAAATTGTTCATTTAAACTCTGCTTTCTGCCATTGGCATAATTGCTGATATGTACCTGATCTTAGCCAAGAGTGTGAGAAACAATGGCTACTGAAATAAAATTCATAAGTCCAGACATAGAAGTACGTTTTGGTTACCATGTGTAATTTATATAAATTTATACATCTCATATTTTATACATGATTTCTACAGCAAGGAATAAATATTATGAATCTGTAAGTTGCCATTATATTAAATTTCCCTTTCATTATTATTGTTATATACACCTCTAAGCACATATAAATAAATACATAAAAACAACTTTCTGAATCAATTTAGTGTTGCTCATATGGGTATATTTTTAGGATTGATAGCTTGGTGTGGTATAATCCATTGGAGAGTTCTTCCCTGAGAAAACGAATTCTTCCTCTCTTCGTATTTGGTAAAAATCTACAGCTCTTAATCTAGTAATGGACCCCATCCATGTGATTTCCCCATCCATGCTAGCATGTCAATTGATGTTGTCATGGTTCAGGTCCTCCTCGGGTAGCCATATTACTGATATTTCATAGGTGTACCTTTCCTGTCTTATTTAGAACACATTATCTTGAGGCAGGTATCTCATCTTCTTTTTGTTTACTTGTTTGTTTTGTTGTTGTTTTTGTTTTGTTATTGGTTATTGGTTTTGTTCTGTTTTTCAAAATAAAGTTTCACTGTATAACAGCTCTGGTTATCCTAGAACTCCCATTGTAGAGCAGGCTTGCCTGGAACCCACAGAGATCCATCTGCCTTTGCCTCTTAAGTGCTGAGATTAAAGGAATATATGACCGTGACTGGCTCCTTCTGACTCCTATAATCCTCAGAACACTCTTAAATTGTTTTCTGGATCTTACATGTACAAGTTATTTTATAGAAATATCAATAGGGGCTGGCCACCCGATGGCCATTAATTATCTGCATTTTGACCAGGTATAGCTTTTTTATAATGACTTCCTCCTAATGCAAAAATTTTCATTAATGTATATTATAATGAAATTATCTTTGGATATGAGAGTAAGTACTTAAGATACAGTTATGAATTATACTGGTTTAGGAAAGAGGCAGAAGTAGGTTCTCCTCTGAGATTCATGACATCATTACGTGTGGGAAGTTGACTACATTCAGAGTATCAAGCATCATTTCTTCCCTCTTAAATGATCTTAAATTCAATTAAATTTCTCTTTGATTATACCAATTTGTAAGTGTCATGATTACATCTATTAGCATAGCCTGCTGTGCTGGTTATTGTTGTGATATGTACATGTCAAAGATGGGTAAGATTACTGATTATTTCTCTTGCACCTTGTATAGCAACTTCTGATACTAAAGAAGGCAGCTCTCTGAGAAGAGAATTTGGGTTAGATACATATCAATTCCTCCAAGTTTTATTGTGACATGATATGGGGTTTGGGAATTTGGACTTTCACTTACATTCTGTATGCTAAGCAATGACAAACAGAAATAGCCTATATTGATTGGTGAATCCTTTGTACTTCATAGACCAAAAATTTGAAATGCTTCTTATATTTTATAATTTTAAGACACACTACAATATGTCGGGTAACATAATATCAATAAGGCATCAAAGCTAATTTCTGAGCATTTTTATAGTTGATAATCAGTCATGTTGTCTCAATATTTGGTAAAGTTATTTTGTATCATATTTGGAACACTGTAAATATAGATTACTCTAGCTTTTGATTGCTCAATTTAAAATTTCTTGCAATTTGGATCACTGCCAATCATTGCAGGAAAATCAAGGCAGAAACTTGAACCAGAAACAGCTATTCATGAGACAGTACAGAGCAAAGAATGAATTCATGCTTGCAAACTTGTGCAAATCCCCCTCTCTACACTTCTAAAATTCCAGATCAAAAACTCAAGGAAATGGTTCCCCTTATAATAGGCAAAATCTCCCACTTCAATTAACACATTCAGGATAGTAATCCACAGACAATACATGTTAAGTAGGAAAGGATGTGTGATTTCATCTGTATGGCTACATTCAGGGTGCTTTCTCCTGATGTAGACTGTGGTATCAAGCTGGTGTAGTAGTCAAACACATGGTCAGAGTAAGTAGTCAAAGCTGTACAAGGAATTAAATTGCCAGAACTACTGATATTAAATAAATTTGACACTTTTATTTAAGACTCTGTGTTGAGATGATTTTGGTTAACTATAAACAAATGTAGATCTTTTGGGAATGTATAATGTACAACAAAACAATCTATAAATTGAGTATGGTTAGACAATTGAAAACAAATTAATATGACACAGTTGTATTGCTGCTTTCTCAGAAGTTTTTCTCCAATTTTCAATTTTTTTTTTACCTAAAAATGTAATGAGATTATTTTGAGGATTTCATATATGAGTATTACATTTCCATAATTCCCCCTGCACTCTCTCCCAACTCCAACACCTCATGTATGTACATCCTTTTAAATTTATCCTCACCTTCAATTATTGCTATGGTTACACACACACACACACACACACACACACACACACACACACACACACCAAAAAAAAGAAAAAAGAAAAGTAAAAGAAGCAACAAAATAAAATTGAGCCAGCAGATGTGTGTGTGTGTGTGTGTGTGTGTGTGTGTGTGTGTGTGTGTGTGTGTGTGTGTATTTAGAGTTGACAGTCGGGCTTGGGATCAGGTAACCTACTGGGAAGGTCATAACTGAAAACTACTGATTTGCTTCTTAGCAGTCATGAATTACCTATAGCTCTTCTTTTAAGTTTGGGGCCTCATGAAATGTTCCCATCATCCCTAGTACATCAGTGGGTGTTGACATTATGTAGCTCTTATTTGGCAATCATGTTAAGATTTCATGGGTGCAACTCCAAGGAATTTATAGAAATTAGTATCAGGCAGCAGACATCCTATCCCCCTGGCTTAAAATTTCTCTGCTAAGGACTTCAACAACAATATACAATCTATTAAGTACACCATAGGACGAACAGCATTTCCTTTTTCAGTGCTCTGGATTTTTATTTGACAGTACATTTAATTTTGCTGTTCATTTTTCTCTTTTCCTCATGGATATGAACAATAAAACTTAGTAATATTTGCAAGGAAAAATAATTGTAAACTTTTGAAAAATAGATGTTTGCTTCTGTTATTATCACACTTGTAATGCTGAAACAACAAAAAAAAATTGAGCTGTGTTTTTAAATGTGCAGCAAGATGTGAAAATGAACTTTTGCTTGTGTTTTGATTTCAGTTAGCATTCAGACATTCTGTGATTACTGGATCTGAACTCAATAGTAAACCAATAGAGGGGAACATGAATAAAATAACATCTATATGAGAATGACTACTCTATGTAGTCGTGTAAAATGAGTTTTTATACCAGTATTCTCCAGTATGCAGGTATTTGTATCACTTTAGAAATCTATTTGAATAATCTACTGAGTCAATGTATATATTCCAGTTTGGTCTCCTCCTTTAGGTTTAGACCAAAGACTACAAAAAGATATCATTAATTAACCTTAATATTTGCTTTGTTACCTTGTTAGAAAATGTTCTGAGACATATTGGCAGTTACTATCTTATGTCACATTTCATCCTGCTTAAATTTAGGAATCCAATATCCCCCAATCGTATTTCTCATGCATTACTAATTCAATTGGTCATAAAATTTTATTCCAAATATAAAATTGTGTCTACCATTTCTGTTCATAAGAGAGAGCATATTTTTAAAATGTTTTTCCATATTTCAGTTGGATTCAATTAATATGATATGTAATTATATAGAATAAAGAAACATTTAAAAATATCAGAACACATTTTCTCTCATATTCTTTTACTTTGTCTGAAATGTAGGGTTGACTGAGGAGTGTGGCAGGAAGCCAGCCTGCCCTTCTTCCAAAATCAGCCACAATAGAATCTGCCGGATGGAAATAGAACATTTGGAGTTTAGTTTGGCATACACTACATTCAACCAGTACTATATTTGTGTCATGATTAAATGGGCCAACTGCCCAGAGGAACTCTGTGTCTGGCTTCCCAGTTTTGAATTATGGAGAAGAGTTCATGACCACTGTGCTTTGTAAACCCACATTTCAGAAAATGATATTTCTCTATTTACAAAGGCTTCATGAGAGCCAGATGTGTGGATTGGGAAAAACCAACCATTTTGTGCAAAGTCTTTTGTGAATAATTTCTAAAAACTTGTTGGTATCACTTGAATTGGTTCTACATTTTTTCTTGGCAGAGTAATTTCTGTGTTTCTATAGTTGGCCTAAAATGATCATCATCCAAGTTCCATTCAAAGATTCTACAAAGACATCCTCAGTGATACTGTTTTATTAAATATGTTGTTAGGCGAAATGTATCGCACAGTGTAAAGGAAAAATATGAGGTTTGCTCCGGAGAAATCCATATAAAAACCCAAATTCATTCAAATAAGCACAAAGGTAGGCATAAAGTTATTGATTAAAATTTCCTAGATTTGGTTATCCAATCATATGAAAACTTGCATTATCAGAGGCTAGCGTGCAGCACATTGAAAAATTCCTGAAGGCTTGAGGGCTACTTCCCCATGAGCAGGGAACTGGCATTTTACTCATTTCCAAAGCAAGAAATCAACAATTTAGCACTTGTTATGTGGTCAAAGAGTAAGCAAGTGGCCAAGATCATTTTTAAATGTAGGAATAAAATATGAAAATACAAAATATATTTAAACGGTTCAGTCACGTCTGTTATCACTTTTCCCTCACTGTCTTCTCCGTTTCCCCTTACTTTTTTATAATTTGTAAATTTATAATATAATTCTTCAAAAAAGAAACATAATAACAGATTTTTATACTCATGCACAAGTTAGGGTTTCTATTCCTGTGATGAAACACCATGGCCAAAAGCACCTTGTGTAGAAAAGGGTCTGTTTGGCTTAGGCTTTCACGTCATAGTCCCCCACTGAAGGAAGTCAGGACAGGAACTCAAACAGGGCAGGAACCAGAAGACAGGGGCTGGTGCAGAGGCCACGGGAAAGTTGCTGCTTGCTGTCTTGTTTCTCGTGTCTTGATAAGTGTGCTTTCTTCCAGAACCCAGGATCACAAGCCCAGGGGTGATCCTGCCCAGAATTGATGGGGGCTTCCTCCATCAACCACTAATTAAGTGAACACTTTACAACTGAATCCTGTGAAGGTATTTTCTCAGATGAAGCTTCTTCCTTTCACTTTAGCCAGTACATACAGTATACATTATAATGCATATATGTGGAGATGCATCTTTCTGCAATTGACTTCAGATGCTGCGTATTAACAATGTTGAAAATTTATGGGTGAAATAGAACTAGCCCACATCAGAGGGCTCTTCTGATTTGGGACACAAAAATCTCTTAACCTTTTCTTTTGGCAATATGTCTGGGTTTAGAGAAGGAGTGAGCCAATTCCATCTCCAAAGCCAGCTGGATACTTTTGGGAAACTGGGCATTGTTTTTCTTACTACTTCTTGCTGGACAGGGGTGCTGTATCTTATGTGTACACAAAGAAAATTTTAGGATTATGGAGTAGTCTGTGAGGGTAAACCTCTGAGCCAGTTGCCTTGAAACCATTCTGGATGTTGAATCATCTGGGCCATGGTGTCATCGGAGACCTATCAGGTGGTCTTGGCTGATCAAACCTGATGTATCTTAATCTGGAACAAATCCATAGCCTCTGGCTTTCTGTGGAAACAAAAGCAGAGACTCTTTTCCAAAGCAACATATCCTTATATCCAAATTTTGAAGTCAAGGTACCTTTAAAATTTACATATTTGTTTAACTCAACAGCTTTTATGATCAAATCTTTTTTTGGTAGTTAAAAATAGAAACTACCCGAGACAATTAAAATAAAATTTTCCCTCTAAATAAATTGTATATATTTTATAATCCTTCAAATAAAACATATAATTAACAATTTTAACATTAGAAATAAGGTTAATTTTTCTGCTCATCTCAAAAAATATATTATAGCACAACAACCTCTTTCTCAATTAAAATTTAAGAAAGCAGTTTTCTAGATAATGTTTTCCTCTTTCAAATTGGCACTGACATTTTTCATCTTGATCATATTCTTTAAAAATTATTCTTTAGTAATTTCACATATAAATACATTTATTTACTTACATCATATCCACCCCAACTGTCTCTTAACTCCTTCATAGAAATTAGTCTCCCATGTCTTCCTCTCAACTTCATATCCTCTTCCTCCTCTTTCTTCTCTCCTCTTTCAACAACCCCCTGGGTCTTGTTTGTGGTACTCATATACACATGGATGTGCGGCCATGTGCTAGAGCATAATTGTAGCTGGAGTTTTTGCTAGGCCCACCAGGGCCAATAGCTGCTCATACCCAAATAAACACGTAGAAGCTTATCTTAATTAAAACTGCATGGCCTAGTGGCTCAGGCTTCTTTTTAGCTATATCGTACTTCTTTAATTAACCCATTTCTATAAATCTATACCTTGCCACATGGCTTGTGGCTTACTGGTGTCTTACATCTTGGTTCTCATGGTGGCAGCTGACAGCATCTCCTGACTTAGCCTTCCTGTTCCCAGAATTCTCCTCTCTGCTTATCCCACCTATACTATACTTCCTGCCTTGCAATCAACGTTTTGTTTATCAATCAATTGGAGCAACACATTCCCAGCATACAGAAAGACATCCCCAGCACATAATCATACTTTACTAGAAGAAACATCACTAAAGAAGATTTATACTCCCTCCTTCAGCAGCCTTGCTTGCCTTAAGTTCCTCAGAGATGGGTGTGGCTTCATGAACACCTCCTCTGTATATCCTGGAATGTTGAGGGCCTTGATTTGGCCAGGTTATCTGAAGGAAAGTGTCCTTACTGAGACTTCATTAGAAAATTACCCTTATTTATCCAGAATACTCTATTTTACAACAGTACTACCTGACCTCTTGCTGTCAAACTTTCTTCTATGATGTTTCCTGAAACCTTAAAGAAAGGAGTGTAAAAAGATGTTCAAGTTTATGTTGATCATTTAAAAGTCAGTGATCCTTTGCTTTTTGTCCAGTTATAAATATCTACATTTTCATTATTTCTTTATCTTTATATTTAAGTATTATTAGAGTAAATATCTATAGTATTGAATATACATGTCATTTGTAAAAGCAATAGGATAATTTAATTGATAGGTCATTGTGTTGGTTTGAAAAGGGATGGCCCCCATAGACTCATGTGTTTTAATGCTTGGCCCATGGGTATTAGCACTATTAGGAAGTGTGTCCTTGGGAAGCAGGGTGGGCTTGTTGGACAAAGTGTGTCATGGTGGAGGCAGGCTGGAAGTTCTTATAAGCTCAAGTTTGACCAGTGGGACACAAAGTGTCCTTCTGCTACCTGTAGATCAAGATGGAAAACTCTCAGCTCCTTCTCAAGCACCATGTCTGACATGATGATAATGAACTCAATCTCTGAAACTGCTAGCCAGACCCAATCAAATTTTTTTCTTTATAAGAGTTGCCATACTCATAGTGTCTCTTCACAGCAATAGAAAATCCAACAAAGACAGTCATTGACAAAACATGGATCTGCAAGATATTTGGTCTTCGTAGTTGTTCAATAATGGTAATTCTTGCAAGTTCTGTTAGACATAGTTTTTATTCATAAACTAATATCTGTCAGGATTCACAAAGTATTACAATTTAATCAACTAGGATAGGAATCAAACTCAATTTTGAGTTGCAGTTTTAACATTGACATTAATTAATCACATAACCATGTGTAAAATTCTAAACTTAATTATCACAAAATCTTCAAACTGGCAGGTAGAAGTACCTGTAATTCTTTTTGAGAGTTGTGAATAGAAATAAAATATTAAGTTAAGGTAACATGGATCACCAAAATATCCAAATAATTTTTATCTTCCTTAAACTATTTTTTCTATTGCAGTGTGAAAGAAAACTTGACTTTTCTTTTAATAAATAAGATGATTAATGAATATGACATATCTGAACGAAGGTCGTTTACTTTGTGCTTAAAAAAACAAATATAAGGAGATCATAAATTGTACCATAAATGTAAGAACTATGATAATTGAGTGCCACATATAAGAATGGAGCCTAGGAAAAATATCAGTGCTTTCAATCTGAAAACAAAGGAAGTATACTGCTCCTAATGTTAATAATCAGAATTCACTAAGCACTGAAGGCTACTGGTTAGGATAATCACACTTCTCTTATACTAAAATCCATTTAGTCTTCACTTATTCAAACGATTCTAATGAGGACAGGAATAATTGAGTATTTTGACCCTTTGTATGACACCTTTTTTCCCAGGCCAAATTTTACTTGTTCTCTTTCTCATTAAGCTTCTGTTTGAAATTGATTCATTTTCAGCACTGAAGGTGAAGAAAACTGGGCATTCATTCAGATGATTAATTAAAAAGAAAAAAAATGTTTCAGTCTGAAAAATTTGAAATACAGCAATGGCTGAGAATGAGATGTGACTTCCAGCAGCATGGATCATCTCCTGGGGACACTGAAGTTACTATCAGAAGTAGACTCTACCCACTGGGCTGACTTTACACAGAGCCAATACTCTGTGTGTGCTGTTGTCATGCTCTTGTGAGTCCCTCACTTTCCTAAACAACAAATGCAAACTATGACTCTGAGGTATTTACACTCTTCACATGAATAAATGAGTAAACATTTTCTGAAGAGCAGTGCTGATTAAAATTTGACTTGATTGCATATGATTATTTTTTACATCTTAAAATATGTACAATTATATGTAGTAAGTAACAGTATATGAACTGGCTGGGCGGTGGTGGCATAGGACTTTATTCCCAGCACTCAGGAGGCAGAGCCTGGAGGAACTCCTGTGAGTTCAAGGACAGCCTGGGCTACAGAGTGAAATTCAGGATAGGCACCAAAGCTATACAGAGAAACCCTGTCTTGAAAAACAAAAAAAAAAAAACCAGAATGGGATATGGGATATATTTATACATACACACACACACACACACACACACACACACACACACACATATGCATGCAATAATAATTGCTGTAAAAAAGAGGACAAGCATTTAAAGAATAGCAAGAAGGGGTACATAGGAGGGATTGATGAAGGAAAGGGAAAGGTGAACTGGTTTAATTATATTTTAATATCAGAAGTCAAGTTTTTGTTGTTGTTGTTTTGGCTTTTTTTGAGACAGGGTTTCTCTGTGTAGCTTTGGAGCTTGTCCTGAAACAACACTTTCTGTAGACCAGGCTGTCCTTGAACTCACAGGAGTTCCTCCTGGCTCTGCCTCCTGAGTGTTAGGATTAAAGGTGAGTGTAACCACCTCCCAGCCAAGGTCAAGCTTTTAAAAGTTAACAAAATTCCTCGTGGATTCCTGGGAACCTCCTCAGCACCCGGCCTCTCCCCATCCCCATGGTATCTCTATCCTTGCTCTCTCACTCTGCTCCTCTTTAGCTCAACCATCTCATTCCCTTATGCGCTCATCCCCTATCCTCTCCTACTTCTACTGATGGAAGTAGATGCAGAGATCCACAGCACCAGGCAGAGCTCCAGGAGGGCACTCAAAGAGAGAAGAGGGATTCTATGAACAAGGGGTATCAAAGTCATCATGGGGAAACCAACAGAGACATCCAAATCCAACTAGTGGGAACTCATGAACTTTAGACCAACAGCTGTGGAGCCTCCATGGGACTGGACTAGGCCCTCTGCATAATCGAGACAGTTGTATAGCTGTATCTGCTGAAGGAGCCCCCTGGCAGTAGGATCAGGATGGATCACTGATGCACGAGCAAGCTTTTTGGAGCCCACTACTTATGTTGGAACACATTGCACAGCCCTGATGCAGGAGAGACTTGGACCCACCTCTACTGAGTGTTCCAGGCTCTGCTGACTCCCCATGGGAGACCTTGCCTTGTTGGAGGAGGGGATGGAGGGAGTGGGTTGTGAGGCAGGGAAGGTGAGTGAGGCAGGAAGAGGAAGGAGAGGGGAATCTGTTATTGGTATGTAAAATGAATAAAAAAGTCCATAATAAAAAAATAAACTATTAAATCGAGAAAATTGAAAAACAAAGGAAAAGAGAAGCTAACAAAAAGATAGCCTGTCTGTTGTTGTCATTGTTTTTTGGGTTGTATTTAGACAACCATGCTGCTGAGACTCAAGTGTAGCATGTGACATACCAAAAAAACACAATGTGACCGAGCTATCCCTGTCCCTCTGACTCTTACAATCTTTCTGCCCCTTTTTCTGTAATAGAAATATATGTTCTCTCCAGATAATATATAATTTGAGAATGTTTTATACTTATAGATTTTCTATCCAATGTGGTTTAATAACTGATAGCCAAGTATTTAAGAAGTTTGGTCTTATACTTGCTGAGTGGATTTTTTTTTCCATTCACTTATAATTAACAAATAGAGTTAGTGGATGCAGCAAAGGTGGCTCCAGGGTTCAGAGCAATTGTTCTTCTTTAGTATACATGTTCAGTTCCCAGGACTCACATCAGATCTCAGTTGCCTGGGACTCCAGTATTGCACTGCCCCATTTGGGTCTGTGGGGGCACTGACATTCAGCTCATGTGACAGAAACACAAATACAGATGACATGATAGTATACATGAGTGACCCCAAAAATTCAACCAAGGAACTGATACAGCTTATAAACACCTTCAGCAACATAGCAGGATACAAGATCAACTCAAAAAAATCAGTAGCCCTCCTGTATACAATAGACAAACAGGCTGAGAAGCAAATCAGAGATACATCATCACCCTTTACATAGCCACAAATGATATAAAATACTTTGGGGTTACTCTAACTAAGCATGTGAAGGACCTATATGACAAGAACTTTAAGTTCCTGAAAAAAGAAATTGAAGATGTCAGAAAATGGAAAGATCTCCCATGTTCATGGATAGGCAGGATTAGCATAGTAAAAATGTCAATGTTACCAAAAGCAATCTACAGATTCAATACAATCCCCATCAAAATACCAACACAACTCTTGTGTTCTTTCTAAGGAGCAGACAATCTTGCTTTTGAAGATGGGGGTCTATACTAAGACCCAGAGCTCAACAAATAGACTATTCTGGCTAGTCAGTGAGCCTTAGGCATACCCTTGTCTCTGCCTTCCCAGGGATAAGATTGAGATTACAAACGAGTACCATCACACTTCCTACTTTTTTTTTTCAAGTCAGGGTTTCTCTGTAGCTTTGGAGCCTGTCCTGGAACTCACTTTGTAGACCAGGCTGGCCTCAAACTCACAGAGATCCTCCTGTCTCTCTCTTGAGAGCTGGAATTACAGGCGTGTGCCACCACCACCTGGCACACTTCCTATTTAAAAAAAAAAATAGGCAGATAAATATGTGTGTAGTCAGCACTTTGATGACTAATCTATTTCCACAGGCCCTGACTTGGTGTATGAAAAGTTGTTTCTGTCACTCACTTTCTTATGCTGAAATTAACATGCATGAGATGTCTATCTTCAATTACTGCTGTCTGTACTAGAAACTGTTCCTAATTCATGCTAGAAGCTGATCAAGTGAGCTTACTCTCAATGACTGAACAAAGCACGAGATGAGAGTCAGTCTAAAGCCACCATTCCCATGAGGCTGATTCTGAGTCTTGCAGATCTTGAACCTTTATTTATGCATGGAAAAGGTGAATGAGAAACATCTCCTTAAAATGTATGGCCTCAAAACAATTTAAATTGAAGAGGCAATTCTAATCTATGATATTAATTAGCAAACTCTGAAGTCATCTTTTAGTATCTGTGGGTACTTAGTGTAAACACATTCAGATGCTCAACTCAAATCATTTACATGCAATGGCATAGTATATGCATATAGTTCATTAATAATATGATGTATACCTGAATAACATAATTGTGGTATTTCATTGTTTATAGAATAAAGACATAAAACATCATCTTTTTGCTCAATATATTTTTATCATTTTTAAAATCTCTACTTAGATTTCTTTGTTCAAGAATTCAGGAGTGTTGTCTTGGCAGGCTGTACTGATAGTCAGAGAAAAGAATAGTTCAAATGACCCTTATCCAGCTTGGTAGACATAGATAAATATGTGTAGTATTTGTGTTTCCATATCTTTATTTCTTACACAACTAAATGTACACAAGTCTCATAGATATCATCAAATAAGCAATTCATGGTTGTATATTTAGTTAGTTACAGAGTAGTGTGTCAGAGGCCATGGGAGTATACAGCAGGTGACAACTAGTGTTCATCAGGTTGCCCCCAAGATGAATGACTCTCTGATGGGAAGCCCCACATGACAAGGCCATGGAGTCATTGATTGTAAATGACTGGTTGCTTCTGTCTGTAATTTTTCTTCCCTAAAAAACAGCTATGGCTATTCTCCCTATTGCTTGTGTGTTTATCTCACGAACATAGTCCATCTATTGGTCACACATACAGCTGTGGATGGTTAGGAAGATGATTTCTACTTAAGGTATATAATTTTGATGAATATAATATACTAGGATATGCTTCATAACTAGATCTATTGTTCCATGGAGACTGTAAGACACTTAGAAGCCTGCTGTGTTCCTTTAACTCAGACTAACATAAGAAAACAAGAGTTTCTCCCTAGTCTAAGACAAAATACACAAAATTAGCTCATTTTTACCTCATGGCAAGTTCAAACTGGACTGAGTGTCTCTATTATTGGATCATAAATTAAAACATTACAGATACACACGAGGACATATTCCCAAATATTTAACTGTAGGACCAAGGTCAGACACAAAGTAAACTTGGTACTAATTATTCTCTTGCTGAAGTCTGACTGATAATACAGACCAATGGTCACTGCCATGGAATATGCCAAGTTCCATGTCCCCTCCTATGCATTACCATGGTAAATGGCTCTTCACCTTATTGTTTGCTTAAGGAATGTGCCACGAGCCTCACATTGCCTCAAGCCTCCTGACAAATATTTATATAGCTGTGAAGAACATAGGAGAACTAGAAAGAATTAGAATTTAGAAGGAATTAGAACTTAGGAAGAATTAGAGCTGTAGAGAGAATTAGTGCTATACCAGAAGAATAAAAGAGCATGACCCAAATAGTTACTGTATGAATTCATTCTCTTCCAAAGAACATGTCCCAGAGTTAGAAAAGTCCTAAATTAAGTTTTGCTATGCTGTGGACCTTTTCTTTAAATACTCTTTGTAATCTTTCAAGCTGGTCTTCACAGGCTATAGTAGTAATAGAACTTAACTTGTTTATATTTTTTCTTAAAAAAATAACTAAATTATAATCACATCATGTCTTTGCTCCATCCTTACACTCTCTCACTTCTATACATCACTATTGCAAAATTGATGGCTTCTTCTGTTACCACTGTATATACTTGTGTTTGTGTGTGTGTGTGTGTGTGTGTGTGTGTGTGTGTGTGAACAAGTAAAATTACAAATATAACTTCTATAGTCTGTTGACTGTTGCTTGCATATGTATTTTTCTAGGGTTGACCACTTGAGTTCATAAACCGGTCAGGGGACTTTTCCCTAGGGGAGACTAATTCTCTGTCTCTCAACAGTTATAAATTGCCTCTACATCTTCATCTAGGAGTGGGTCCTACAAGTGTCCCCATCAAGATTTGGATGTCAACTGTTACTGGTGTTTAAGTCTTATTTAGGCAGCCATGTTGAGATATCATGGGAATAGCTTCCTTGTCATATCCAGAAAGCAAAATCTCAGAGGGTACTTCCTGCTTGTCTGGCTCTTGCAATAATTTTTTTTTTCATCTTCCAAGATGTTTCCTTGCCTTAGCTGTAAGGGCTGTGTTGTTTTATGGTCAGTTGTATTGGTGAAATTATTAAGGCCACTCCATATAGTTAAAAGGGAGGTTTATTTTGTGGGGTAACTTACAAATGAAGGGATAGGTAGGTTGTAGGGTCTGGCAAAGGTATGGCACAGTCTGGTGGTGTTCTCTGGAGAACTCTGCTCAGTCTCCCTCCAGCATCCAGGGTCCCAGAGCCAAGAAAGACCTCTCCTCTCTATCCTGGATCTTCAGCTGGATGGCTACCCACTACACAGTTGTGTTTGCATTTTAAATAGTTATTGCTTTCTACAATGGCCTCATTCTGCTGAAAAAAATAATTCTTCTGATGAGTAATTAGATAATGGTGGAAGTATTAAGATAACTCCACGTAGTTAAAAGGGAGGTTTATTTTGTGAGGTAATTTACATGTAAAGCGATAGGTTACAGGGTCCAGGAAAGGTGTAGTGCAGTCCAGCAGTGTTCTCTGAAGAACTCTGCTCGATCTACCTCCAGCATCCAGGATCCAGAAACCAAGAGAGCTGGCAAATCTGGATCTCGGGTCTTAAGGGCTCCTGTCTCAGCCTGCTTTGTAGGTATGATAGTTACTGAAGCCTAAATGAGGGTAGTACTTCTAGGTCAAAGCTGGAACAGTTACTAACTACAATGAGAGCTACATTTATCTTTGAGTACAAGTATAGTAATACTGTTAGTAATTATACTGTTTTAAGAAGTGGTAATAAAAGGTTCTCCACTAAGATCTATGACACCAGTAGTCGTAAGAGGATGATTTGGTTTACAAGAACTAGAAATGATTTTCCACCTACCGAGTGAGTATTCTGTCCTATTTGAGAGCTGTTTCTTATTGCCAAAATATTACTGTATATGTATATCCTGTCAGACTGTTCATTGATGGATTTCAAAAGGAAAAATTTTAAATATATATATTTACAAGTACTTTTATTACATTTTCAATATGGTTTCATTACACTAATTGATATTGTGTCATATGAGGTTAACCAATCACACATTTAATATCAACTAACAAATCTCATTCATTAGTCTCTCCATCAAATATTTAATACAAATTGTTTTCTCATATCACTATATAATTTAGGACTAATTATTGTTGCATGTATTCAGAGTTCTCCAATTTTGAAAACTTTTGTAAAATAGCAATGTTTGTGTTAAAGGTGTGTGTGTGTGTGTGTGTGTGTGTGTGTGTGTGTGTGTGTGTGTGTATGTATGTATGTATGTATGTGTGTGTGTGTGTGTATGTGTGTGTACATGAATTTGTATAAACACTTGCATGTGCATGCATTCCCAAACTTATTTTTGTGAATTACTGAGTGTGTCTGCAATTTTGTATGTCTGGGCTTCAGAGGATAACCTTGACTATTACTGTGCATATTTTACATTATTTGAAACAATTTATTTTTTTAGCACCACATAAGCCCTGCTAGCTGCTTCATGAGTTTCCAATGATCCTCCAGTCTGTGGCCCCTTGTTTGCTGTGAATCTACTTGGATTGTAAACGTGTACTACAAACAATGAAGTTATGAGTGTTCTAAGGATTGGAATCAAGTGTTCCTGCCTATAAAGCAAACATCTTGCTTCCTGCACCATCATTCCACTTGATATTTCTTTTGTTTCCAAAATTTTAACTTATGAAAGAATACACATATAACCAATCAATTTTTTCAACAACGAGTATAGCACTACAATGTTATTTATTTCTAGAAAATTAAAATTTCAAAACAATGACCTTTTTATTTCATGTCAAGTATAGATAAATGGCTAATTTGATTAAGCACTTTTGAGAAATGGAATATTCAGTGTTATCAGAACCTACTTTGCCTCATCTAAATCTTACCATATTAACTTTTTAACTTTAACAAAGAAGACTTGGATTTACTGACCAACTTTGAAACATTTTAGGGTTTTTCTTCTTTTTCTCTCACAGTAATCAATTGTGTAGCTCTCAGATCTCCTCACTCTGATTTGGTATTTGCCAGAAATAATGTATACCTTAGTTCACTATCTCCTTTATTTTGGACATATACAATATATATGATACAAAATTCTTAGAAGCAGGAAGCAGAATTATAGGCTGGTGAGGATTTGGCTATTACTGCTATTTGTCCAAAAACAAATTCCCCCAACTGAACTTTTAAATGCAACAAACTGTCACAACCTGTCTTAGGGTTTTGGTGCTGTGAAAAGACACCATGACCATAGCCATTCGTTTTTTTTTTATGTTCATGTGTGATTTTATTCTTTCAGAATGAAGTAATTTTAAGTTTCTATTTTTTAATTGAAAACTTTTTTCTCCTTTTTTAATTTATTATATTTGTGTTTTAATTTTACACATCAGCCATGGGTTCCCCTGTCCTCCCCCCTCCCGCCCCTGCCCCCACCTCCCCCCAGCCCCTCCCCTCCATTCCCATGTCCTCCAGGGCCAAGACTCCCCTGGGGATTCAATTCAACTTGGTGGATTCAGTACAGGCAGGCCCAGTCCCCTCCTTCTAGGCTGAGCAATGTGTCCCTGGTGTAAGCTCAAGGTTCCAAACAGCCAGCTTATGCACTAAGGACAGGTCCTGGTCCCACAGCCTGGGTGCCTCCCAAACAGTTCAAGCTATTGAATGGTCTCACTTATCCAGAGGGCCTGATCCAGTTGGGGGCTTCACAGCTTTTGGTTCATAGTTCATGTGTTTCCATTACTTTGGCTATTTGTCCCTGTGTTTCTCCAATCTTGGTTTCAACAATTCACACTGTTACAGTCCCTCCTCTTTCTAACCAATAGGACTCCTGGAGCTCCACCTGGGGCCTGGCTGAGGATCTCTGCATCCAATTCCATCACTTATTGGATGAGAGTTCCAGCACAACTGTTAGGGTGTTTGGCCATCTGATCACCAGACTAGGTCAGATCAGGCTTTCTCTCAACCATTTCCAGTAGTCTACAGTGCATGTATCATTGTGGATTTCTGAGGACCTCTCTAGCACTTTGCTTCTTCCTGTTCTCATGTGGTCTTCATTTATCATGGTCTGTTATTCCTTGTTCTCCCTTTCTGTTCTTCATCCAGCTGGGATCTCCTGCTCCCCTAAGCTTTCTTTCCCTCAAATCTTGCCCTTCATTACTCCCACTGTCGGCCAGGTTGTTCATGTAGATCTCATCCATTTCTCTGTCATTGGGTGATCCCTGGGTCTTTCCTAGGGTCCCGTTTTCTAGGTAGCCTCCCTGGAGTTGTGTAGCAGTCTAGTCATCTTTGTTTTACATCTAGTATCCTACTATGACTGAGTACATACCATGTTTGTCCTTCTGAGTCTGGGTTACCTCACTCAGGATTTTTTTCTAGATCCATCCATTTGCCTGCAAACCTCATGATGTCATTGTTTTTCTCTGCTGAGTAGTACTCCATTGTGTATATGTCCCATATTTTCTTCATCTATTCTTCAGTTGAAGGGCATCTAGGTTGTTTCCAGGTTCTGGCTATTACAAACAATGCTGATATGAACATAGCTGAGTAAATGCCCTTGTGGTATGATTGAGCATTCCTAGGGTCTATGCCCAAGAGTGCTATAGCTGGGTCTTGGAGGAGATGGATTCCCAATTTTCTAAGGAAGCGCCATATTGATTTCCAAAGTGGCTGTACAAACTTGCATTCCCACCAGCACTCCTCCACTGCTAGTGGGAATGCAAGCTTGTACAGCATAGCAATTCTTATAAAGGAAAACATTTAATTGAGCAGGCTCGCTTACAGTTTCAGAGGTTCAGTACATTATTATCATGGTAGGGAGCACAGCTATAGCCAGGCAGATATGGTGCTGGAGCTGAGACTCCTTACATCTTTATAGGCAAGCAACAGGAATTTGGCTGACACACTTGGGGGTATGCTGAACATAAGAAAGAAACCTCATAGCCTGCCCCTACAGTGACACACTTCCTCCAACAAGGCCATACCCATTCAAACAAAGCCATGCTTCCTAATAGTGCCATTCACTAATTGAGTATGGGGTGGGGATTACATTCAAACTACCACACATGTCATATGAGGATTCACAACTGAACTGAATAAACACAAACTTCCCAGTAAAGTTTGAGTCACTAGCAACTTATGTACTACTGGGGGGGTGGTTGTACAATGGATTATTGCATTAATCAGGATAACAAATGTGATAAATAAACTATTTCTAGATGTATCCCATTATTCCTTAGCCCATTTAATAAGTGGATATGGTTTAATCACGCTTTTCCACATTATGCTACTGCGTTCAGTGAGGAATTGCTATCTATGATCAACAAATGAAACAACCCAAATGCCCATCAGTTGATGAATAAATAAAGAGTGTATAGTGTATACACTGATGGAAAGCCATTCAGCCACAAAAAGAATGAAATCTATTTTGAAATATGAATGAAATTAGCAAACATAATATTCAGTGAAATAGATCAAATACAGAAAGGCAAATGGCAAATCATCTCACAAATAATTTACAAAAGGTGCTTTCATAAGCAATGAAAATAGAAGAGTATTTAGCAAAGGCTGGAATCATCTAATATTTTATTTACCTGTTTTATATGTATATATACAGCATTAGGCAGTGGCGTATATCGCAAAACACACCTTTTATGTTTCATTTAAGAATACCTTTAAAGTTGTTAAAATAGTAAACAGAACTAAACTGTTTCAATACAAACTCATAAAGTAGGGAAACATTGGAAGGAAAAATGTTTCTCAAATGTACTTAAGTTGTTCCTTGCTAGGACCTAGTTGTATCTCATTTCACTGATATTTTTATGAGAGAACAAAGTCAAAGTGTCCCGTAAAGCTGCTCTCTGTGCTTTTGAGACAGTTTGAAACCACTGCTATTCTTTCAGCAATGAGTATTTGCTTTGCTAATGTCATGTTTATGCCTGCGGTTCTGCTTCTGTGCCTCCGCATACACAATAACACTTGGTGTTCCAGTTCTAAAACACAGTGGAACACTTTAAAAGACATTTTAAATGGTAATCAAACTTGACACGTGTAGTTCTGATAATGTGCATGATTCAATTGAAGTAATTACAGTAAGAACAGCTAAGACCAAGGTCACGCCTGCCAGGTAATGACAATTCCATCAGAACACTAACAGCCTGCAAGCCTTGTAAGCATCAAAACAGTGGAAAATGCATTTTACTGTTAATCCTTGTAAAATATGCAACATATGATTCCTAGTACCACAGAAATATTGTCTCATAATGAATGAAGCAATACGTATGGATTGTAAGTACATATTTGGTAATAGCTTATAACCTTCATTGTCTTTATTTTTATTATTACTCTTAAAATAATTTATTAAATATTGCATATCTTTGTCCATGCATATTGCACATATATTGTAAAAGCTATGCTAGTAAATCTCATATACTCTTTGAAACCTAGAAACAAATTGTTCAGATATGTTTACATAGTGGTACAAATAAGTCATGTCAGTTGAAAATATTTTAGAGGTGTAGCAACTTCTTAAAGTGTAGTGAGATCAATACTGAAGCTGTTACCAAATGTGAAAAAGCATCAAGAATGTACAGTTGGAAAAGGTAAATAGATACTTGCATATAGGTTGTGCATAAATACACACACAGATATGGAAAATTTAAAATAATCATTAAAACTCAGTGACTGAATTGTAGCAAAAACATTTTTTTTTTTAAATTTAGCCTGAGGAAGTTATTCTGGATTGAAACCAAGAAACTATTTCTTCTATAAAAATGTGAAATGTTTACTCTGAGGTGCTGTACTGAAGAAGAAAGGCTTTGTCATGTGATATCACATGCAAGAAAATACAGCCATTATTACAGAGATCAGAGCTATGTTACCATCATCATTTGGACAGCTAAATGTAGCTCTCATTACTCATCAGTTGGTAGAGCTGACCATGCAACCTCTACTGTTCAGTGAGAAAACCGGTATAGTTTAAGGTGAAGAGTGATTGAGAAATAGTCCTGATGTTGAGCTCTGTCCTTCATGAACTTGTGCAAACCTCCCTTCTAACATGTCTGAACAAACACACAAATACACTCAAATTTACATACACTTACAAAAATGAAAAAATGATTATTTTTATTGGTAATATTTTTCCCTAATCTATTTATTTGAAAAAGGTCATGATGGTAATTTAATCTCTGCAAAGAGAAAGAGAGTGATGTGTAAATTATAAAAGAAGACCTCAAAAGAGAAGGTTTAATAGTATTTATCATTGAATAACATTATACAGAATTAAATTTTATATAAATAAAAGGTTCATGAAACAGTGACTAAATTATAAATGTATATCTTTATCTCAGGTTAATTTATTTTGGAATTAACATCAGTTGAGATGACCTCAGTATCTAACAAATAAGACACGATTAACATTTCATACTCCTTATATCATCTGCAGTTCCTCGTTTCTTATTTCCCAAAGTTAATCTTTAACTTGGCATATAGAAGTATCTCTCTTCAAATATTTGAATAATGGGAATATAGCATGTGTACCTTGTTGAGTTTTAAGTCTTTTATCATTTAAATATTTACCTGGAATTTGGGAAGTACTGGTTGACTATTTGTTTTTATTGAAGTAGATATTATTTTAAATTTATTGTAAATTACTAATCCATAAAAGTTTCATGAGTCTTAGAGTTGCTTCTATTTTAGAGTCATAATAAATGAGTACCCTCAAACATATCCTTCATAGAATAGCAAGTGTTTATGAGTGTGTAGATATACATATGTGTGTATATATATATATATATATTTGTGTGTGTGTTTTATATGACAGTACATATAATTTTGCAAACATGTTAAATTTAAGGGAATAGTTCAATGAGATTTTATTACCAACACACAGAATATTCGACAGCAGCAATGTTAACACATTCTGTGGCTTCATATTCACAATATTCCTTGGATTAAAGACTGCCTAGCATTCAAGCACCCATTGCTCATGGAAACAATATTCTCCTTGTGAAATTCCTGTAAGTAAATTTTACAGTTTTACTTTGTATTACTTATGCATGTGCTCATAATTGATTTAAAGAGTGTGTTAAGTTGTATGTTGAGAAAGAGAAAATCATATCTTTAAAATAAAATGAATGCATATCAACCATCCCTATTTTAAAAATGTAGCAATATCAAAGGCATATACTATTGTAAATACAGAAATGGATATCACATTAAAAGTTGTTCTAGACATAATTTCATTCAATGCCATATTATCTCTTTTATAGTAAGAAGCAGCATAAGCCAATAATTTGTCATAATAACTAGATATATGATAATATTGTTTTAATCTTTGACCTATTTTCCTAATATTTGATATTTTTATTATTTGAGGGACATCAATTAATCTCTGTCAACTAACACCTTTGATAAGTGCATTTATTCCTCATCACTCTACCAAAATATGATTAAATTTCTACATATAGGTGTGGTTACAGAACCTTTTTCTCTGTGTTGCTTATTAAAGTTAGCATAGTGACACCCTAGTGATTATATGTGAAAAATAGCTGTTTTTAAAAAGGGAACACAAATTCTTCATAAATGAGAAACTGATATTGAAATTTTCTTCTTTTTTATTTTTTATTAAATTTTTTATTTATTTTACATACTAAGCACAGATCTGTCTCTATTCCCTCCTTCTGCCCCACCCCATAGCCTTCCCTGCTAATCAACCCCCCTATTCCCTCCTCTAACAAGGTAAGTCCTTCCAAGGAGAGTCAGCAGAGCCTGGTCCACTCAGTAGAGGTGGGTCCAAGCCCCTCCCCCTGGATGAAGGCTGTGCAAGTTGTCCCAGCATATTGGGCTCCAGAAAGCCAGCTTGTGCACCAGAGATCCATCCTGATCCTACTGCCCGGGGGCTCCTTCAGCAGATCAAGCTACACAACCGTCTTTCTTATGCAGAGGGCCTGGTCCAGTCCTGTGGAGGCCCCACAGCTGTTGGTCTAAAGTTCATGAGTTCCCACTAACTTGGTTTGGTTGTCTCTGTAGATTTTCCCATCATGATCCTGATGCACTTGCTCATAGAATCCCTCTTCTCTCTCTTTGCCCCTACTTCTGGAGCTCCGCCTGGTGCTTGGCTGTGGATCTCTGCATCTGCTTCTATCATTTACTGGGTGAAGGATCTATGATGACAGCTAGTGTATTCACCAATCTGATTACCAAGGAAGGCCAGTTCAGGTACCCTCTCCATTATTGCTAGTAGTCTAAGCTGGGGTCAACCCTGAGGATTCCTGGGAACTTCCCTAGCATCAGGTTTCCATCCCCATGATGTCTACCTCTATCATGGTAGCTCGTTCATTGCTCTCTCACTCTATCCCTGAAATTTTCAAAAACTTTTTAAACCATGCAACAATTTGTCCAATCCTATGTATTTATTCAAAGGACAAATCAATATTTTTAAAAAATGTTAATATAAATTTTATTTGTAATATTGAAAATAATTCAAATATGTATTAACATGTGAATAAATTGATTATACAGTGGAATATCTTAAGCAAAAGTAAAAAATAAAATTTTGATTCATGTAATAGCATTGAAAATAATAGCCCAAGAGGACTTTTTACATGATTTTGATTATCTTGATATATATTCAACGACGTTGATCAAAGGGCAACATACATATTAGTAAAGTCCACTTAATGTATGAGGAACATGTGAAGTACATGGTATTTAAGATCTTGGGGTGGAACTCCTTGCTACATAAAAAAGTGATAAATACATGAGATTAAAGATTTCACATTCTAAAACTCATTGCATATCAAGAATAACTCAGAAGTCTAAGGATATACTAAAAAGTTATTTTCTTTAAAATATTATTGGTGTATATTTGTTACTAAAACCTATGAGTTTCACAATAAGATTTTATTCAAGTATATAGGGTATTTTCAACATATTCCATGTTCCTTACCCTCTCCCATACCCCCTCTTGTATCTCACAAATTATTTTTATCATTACAAATTGGCCATTTTCTTCACAAACAATATTGTTATATATCCATTTCCTCAAAATAGAAATATTATATCTGAGAGTAAGGACAGAAGTTCATAAGACTTATAAGAATACAAAATAAACTACAAAAAGCCAACCTCAACTGAGTGTATCAGGCTTTGTTGATATCCCTACCCAGTGATTACAGGTTTCCTATGTAACCTGTCTCATTTGGTTGTGTTTCATTTTTGTCCTTGTTTAATAATATGAGTAAACTATGTAGATTTATTCTAGCTTTCTAACATGCAAGCACAATAGCTGTTTTCTGTTTAGCATAGGTCACAGTGTATCTGACAAGTAAAATAAATAACAAAAAAAATGTTTGTCAAATTAACATTTATTTTAGCTGTTACTTGAAAATTTAGCATGTTAGTTTAGCTTTTAATTACTTACTCAAACATATTTGCATAACATTTACTTGAAAACAACCTAGATATATGAAATTGCTTATTAATCACTACAGTGAAGTAGTCTAGCCACAAAATGCAGATTAGTTATTTTGACACTACTGCAAATTTTGCATGATTATGTAAAATGTGAGTGCTATGATTTTATGTTTACAGTTCTTAAGGAATATCTCCAGTGTGCATATATTACTAATTCACATGTGAAATGTTCCTCCTTTTGTTCAGTTGTATTGTTAAGTTTCACAGAAATTTGCTGGTTACTATATAACAAAATCTCTTGACTGCTTCACTCAGGTTCTTCTGATCATAAGTAACGTTCCATTTTGTAATGAATGGCTGTACAAAAAAGATGTCGAGACAACATTTATCTACATTCTTTTGTTTACTTAAAAGCAATTTAGTAATTTTATCATTACTTGTCAATAATACAGTAATAAAGGCAGTAGTAAGCCATAACCAAATGAGTGAAAAGGAGATACTCTGATAAGTAACAACCCAGGGATTGCACCAAAATGATTTTCCATTTTCAAAGGTTGCTAATGTTCAGAACAACATTAATCATGAAATGAATTTTTAATTAGTGATACCATCCCTTTTATACCAGTTAGACATGTGTGAACAGGCACAATTAATCATATACTGATTGTTTCGCATGAATAAGCAACTTCCCTTTTCAAGTTAGACCAAAAATATACACACATACATGTGTGTGCACACACACCTACACACACACACACACACACAAATATACTCATAATACAAAAAAATGACATAAAATTGGAAATAAAGAATTTTTTTCTCCTTTTAATCACAAAATTATGAAACATAATCTGGAAAGTCTTTCAATTAACAATATAATTTTATATAAGATGAAAACATTTCAGAGTTATTTCAATGGTGGCTTAATTCTTAAATGATTTTTTAATGTCAAATGTTAAAGAGAAAGACAACTATGTGAAACCATGTCTACACACTTAGTTAAAAAATACCACTTTCAGTGAAAATGTGACAAATCTAAATAAATTCAGTAGTACAATTTTTAATTGGCTTTTTATAATTGTATTAATTACATAATGTTAACTTTTATAGGTATTGTTTTATGATAAACATTTAAATGCAGTCACAATGATGTTATTGAATTCTATTTTTTCTTTTGCTTCTCTAATAGCATCATCCAACTTTTCCTTAATTTGAATGTCTGCATTTAGATATGTACTAATTTTATACAAAGTATTGAGTTAGAAAGATCAACAGTTCACTGACAGTGTCAACTACATGGTGTGTTTTAGGACAATCTAGATTACATAAGAAAAAGTTTTGCAAAACAGTAGCAAACAAACATTATAGACATAGTCAACAAAATATATTGCTAATACATCTACAAAGAGAGAGAGTTAAATTGAAACTACCCTAAAATGGGAGCCACAATCCTCCTACAAGACAACAGAGACCAACAATTAAAAAGTTAAGAGCTAATAGTGGGTCTTTCCTTTGAAGTTGTTAACTAATGTCCTTATAGACAACTACACAATGCATGCTGTTGTCAATGTTTTTGGTTATCCTCCAGAACTTGAGTAATAATCTATGACTGAAACAGCCTACAATTGAACATGAAGAAATCAGGCTGTCCTGGACCCTTCATCCCTACTGGCTAGATTTCATAGTTCTGGATTATGCACTATATTTGAGAACAGTAAATGAAACATATATATGTTGCACTCCTTCCTCTCAAGTCTCCATAATCATTGTGGAATATGAATGGGAAGACTACAGAGTTGGTGGATCACTAAGAGGAATCAGTGTCTTTTGGACACAGCAGGACAGTGCACATATGAACTCACATTGGATGTGACTATATGCACAAAACCTGGGCAACCTAAAGCCAGACAGAATCTCAATATGGAGAGGGGAGTGGGCAAGAAATCCTGGCTCAAGCCATGGCTGTTGGCAATTGTTAGCTGCTAGAAGACACTCAATTTTACTTAAGAGTGTAGGTCCTGGTAAGTTGACTATAGTCCCCTGGAAGGCCATACCTGTAAGAAGCTTTGAGCAGCACAAATTGATCATGATTGGGAAAAAAAAATGTCAGAAAATTGGGGGGTTGAGGAAGAAGGAGTGGAATCTGAAAAGAAATGGAGAGATAGGAATATGAAAAGATGCATTGTATGGAATTCTCAAAGAACTATTAAATTTAAAAATATTAAATTATTTTTTGATGTGGATAAAATACTGAAGGTAAGCCACCACCTAGGATCATTTTTTTCTTTATTATTATGTGTTTTAAATTTTATACATCAGCCATGTACTTTGTATTCAGTATGAGTGTGTTTTGGTAAATGAGTGTCTTAAAAACATTTGATCCTTTGCTCTACAAAAGCTTCTCAGTTTCAACAGGTCCCATTGATTGATTGTTTCTCTCAGTGTCTGTGCTACTGGTGTTATATTTAGAAAGTGCTCTCCAGTGCCAATGAGCTCAAGACTACTTCCTACTTTCTCTTCTATCAGGTTCAGAGTAACTGGATTTATGTTGAGGACTTTGATCCACTTGGACTTAAGGTCTGTGCAGAGTGACAGATATAGATCTATTTGCAGCCTTCTACATGTTGACATCCAGTTATGCCAGCACCATTTGTTGAAGGTGCTTTCTTTTTTCCATTGTACATTTTTGGCTTCTTTGTCAAAAATTATATGTTCATAGGTGTGCGGGTTAATGTCAGGGTCTTCAATAAGATTCCATTGGTCTACATGTCTGTTTTTATGCCAGTACCAAGCATTTTTTTTTTTTTTTTTTGTGGAGCTGTGGACCAAACCCAGGGTCTTATACTTGCAAGGCAAGCGCTCTACCACTGAGCTAAATCCCCAACCCTCCAAGCTGTTTTTATTACAGTAGCTCTATAGTAGAGATTGAGGTTGGGGATTGTGATGCCTCCAGAGGTTGTTTTATTGTACAGGAATCTTTTGGCTATCCTGTTTTTTTTTTTTTTCCATATGAAGTTGAGTATAATTCTTTCCAGGTTTGTGAAGAATTGTGTTGGTGATTTGATGGGGATTGCATTGAATCAGTAGATTGCTTTTGGTAAGATCACCATTTTTACTATGTTAATCCTGCCTATCCATGAGCATGGGAGATCTTTCCATTTTCTGACATCTTTTTCAATTTCTTTTTTCAGGGACTTAAAGTTCTTGTCATATAGGTCCTTCACATGCTTAGTTAGAGTAACCCCAAGGTATTTTATATCATTTGTGGCTATTGTAAAGGGTGATGTATCTCTGATTTCCTTCTCAGCCTGTTTGTCTATTGTATACAAGAGGCCACTGATTTTTTTTTGAGTTGATCTTGTAGCCTGCTATGTTGCTGAAGGTGTTTATAAGCTGTAACAGTTCCTTGGTTGAATTTTTGGGGTCACTCATGTATACTATCATCTCATCTGCAAATAGGGAAAGCTTGACTTCTTCCTTTCCAATTTGTAACCCCTTAATCTCCTTATGTTGTCTTATAGCTCTGGCTAGAACTTCAAGTACTATATTGAATAAGTATGGGGAGAGGGGACAGCCTTGCCTTGTTCCTGATTTTAATGGCATTGCTTTGAATTTCTGTCCATTTAATTTGATGTTGGCTGTTGGCTTGTTGTATATTGCCTTTATTATGTTTAGGTATGTTCCCTGTATTCCTGCTCTCTCAAAGACCTTTATCATGAAGGGGTGTTGGATTTTTGTCAAATGCATTTTCTGCATCTAGTGAGATGATCATGTGGTTTTTTTTCTTTGAATTTGTTTATATGGTGTATTACATTGACGAACTTTTGTATGTTGAACCACCCTTGCATCCATGGGATGAATCCTACTTGATAATGATGGATAAGTGTTTTTGATGTGGTTTTGGAGTCTGTTTGCAAGTATTTTATTGAGTATTTTTGCATCAATGTTCATGAAGGAGACCGGTCTGTAGTTCTCTTTCTTTGTTGCATCTTTGTTTGGTTTAGGAATCAGGGTAATTGTAGCCTCATAGAAGGAGTTTGGTAATATTCCTTCTACTTCTATTGTGTGGAACAATTTATAGAGTATTGGTATTAAGTCTTCTTTGAAGATCTGGTAGAATTCTTCACTGAAACCATCTGGTCCTGGGCTTTTTTTGGTTGGGAGACTTTTAATGACTGATTCTATTTCCTTAGGGTTTATTGTACTATTTCGATGGTTTATCTTGTCTTGATTTAACTTAGGGATGTGGTACCTATCCAGAAAATTATCCATTTCTTTTAGATTTTCCAGTTTTGTGGAGTAGAGTTTTTTGAAGTATGAACTGATGATTCTCTGGATTTCCTCATTGTCTGTTGTTATGTCCCCCTTTTCATTTCTGATTTTGTTAATTTGGATGCTCTCTCTCTGTCTTTTGGTTAGTTTGGATAAGGGCTTGTCCATCTTGTTCATCTTCTCAAAGAACCAACTCTTTGTTTCATTAATCCTTTGTATTGTTCTCTTTATTTCTATTTTATTGATTTCAGCTCTCAATTTGATAATTTCCTGGCATCTGTTTCTCCTCAGAGATTTTGGTTCTTCCTGTTAATGGGCTTTCAGGTTTGCTGTCAAGTCACTAGTGTGAGATTTCTCCAGCTTCTTTATATGGGCATTTAGTGCTATGAATTTCCCTCTTAGAACTGCTTTCTCCATATGACTCTTAATTTGACGAAATTCTAAGAAAGGCCAGCATCAAATGCATGCGATTGTGTGCCCAACAGAACTGTCACTCATAGCTTTTGGGAACGGGGAGATGACAAAGGCACTCTTGACAGGTATTGGGAGTTTCTAATAAAATTAACATGTTCTTAATATTTAATAGTAATAGCTTGATATTTATAATTGAAAATTCAATTCAACAAAAATGTAAATATATATATATATATATATATATATATATATATATGATAGTTTTATTTACAAGTACCCAAACTTTGACATAATCCGTGTTTCTTTCAATGGCTGAATGCTGTGAACATTTCTCTGTATAAATAAAATGCTGTTTGGCCAGTGGCCAGGCAGGAAGTATAGGCGGGACAAGAAAGAAGAGAATTCTGGGAAGTGAAGGCTGGGGTGGAGAGACACTGCCAGCTGCCACCTTGACAACAAAGATGTAAAGTACTGGTAAGTCAGGAGCCATGTGGCAAAGTATAGATTAATAGAAATGGGCTAAATATAAGAGTAAGAGCTAGACAATGATAGGCCTGAACTAATGGCCAAGCAATTTAAATAATATAAATGTCTGTGTGTTTATTTTATAAATGGGCTACCAGACTACTGGGGCTTAGTGGGACCTGGAGAAAGGCTCTCCAACTACAGCTGAATTGAATACTCAAGCTTGTGGTAACAGAGATATATGGAATATTTTCAGCGCTTATTGAGTAATTACTCTCAAATCATGGAAACACATGTCAGTATTAAGTTAATCAATTTTGTCTACAGCATTTTGTGGTAGGATTTTTACAGGGGACAGGGATTTGCTCATATCTGCAAGGAGGAAGATAGTGAATAATCTACAGACTTTTACTCATTTTGTTGTGTAACTATAATAAATAACAGAGTTACAATCTATAATCTGAAAAAATGTAAACCATGAACTACACTTAGAATGTGAATATGATACTATTCCACTGAATTCAAAATCAGTAAGCAAAATAGAACAAAGTAATTGAAAATTGTAAAAAAATAAAATAAAAAATGGAATACCACCCAAAAGGAAAAGATCACATTAAAAATAGTACAAAAGTCTGAAATACAAAATGATGATTTCTAGCTGAAATGAGACTGCTTTTCCAATCACTCAAGGATTATGCTAAAGAGAAACACACATAGGTTCTTGGCAGGAATATAAATTAGAACTAATCTTTTGAAATTTATTCATAAAATATATAAAAATATACTTGAATCAAGACATACTTATTATATTTGTCCCAAAACATAATGAGAAAAGTTAATATAAATCATTTAATATAGGGCTTATCATGTTAGACAAATAATAGATTTATATATTTTCTATTGATTAGATGAAGATAATGAAATGTTATGTATATATTAATAAGGAGTAATTTAAATCTTATTTTTACAAAGGAAAAATTTTGGAATGGATTTATTTATGCCATAAGCCCATAAAATAATAACTTTACCTTATTCTTCTTACTCCATTAGTAAATCAAGGGAGGACCTAACAATTATATGGATTTGTTCTTGCTGAATTATATTATCCTTAACTAGTAATCATTTTTGAGAGCATTATAAAACTCTATGTATTTTCACTTACAAATTACTATGGAAAGATAGAAAACCATTGTCTAGGTGGTAAGCTATGGGGTTTTTCTCTATGAACTAAATTTATGTTTACAAAAATTGTCCAGCCTTCTCTCATTCCACATGCAGATATTTTATTGATGGCTCATCTAGGATAGGAGAGATTCTTGGTACAGATCCTCATCATCTATTAAAACTTCCATTTCTTCAGCTTGCCTGTTGGAACTGGATGTATTGATTATCTATTATAGTTCATTCACAAACCATTACATTTCATTTCAGATTCTGCTTGTGTTGTAAAATTACAATAATTTCCAATAATATACTCCTAGTTGGGTACACTCTAACCTCTCTGGTTTTATAAGAAAATAAGCAAGCTGATGCATTAACCTACCCGATTTAACTTCCCTAGAATATTGGAAAGGGCCAGGCATCTATCTTTGCATATGGATCCACTAAAATATGGATTCTTCTTTAGCTCCTTTGGTCCAAGGCCATCAAGAACAACAACAGCAGATGTGGAGACAGTGAAAGTCACAGAAAGATAGCATTCCTGCAGCTAAAGAGTAAAAGGAAATATCAACCATATCATTAGAAATCAAGTCTGTCTACCTGAGGCCAAGTTAGGGCCCTACACACCAAAGGAGAAAATAATAAACACACAGTGACTTATGCAACCTAAGCTTTGTTTTTAGTGATGCTAGAAGCTTTGACCTGTGCTTCTGTGGTGATTACCTCTGAGCACCTATATTGGTCTTTTGTTCCTCATCCATTTTCTTCAAAGTGCCAATTGGTTGGATCCAGTTCCTGTTATTTTTACTAATAACCCTGTGTTTATGATTGTAATTTTAGACTGTAACATACTCATCCATTCATCTGAAAAAGGTACTACATTTAATTTTTCTTTGGTATTTGTATCATTTCCATTTCCTTAGGACATCATAACATTTATATTCCTATTAAAGGCAAATATGGGCTTACATTCTATAGGATACCAGAACTACTAATCACATGGGTCTCTTTTCAAGCTATTCTCTACATTTTTATGATCAATATAATAATGTAACCAATAGTACTACATATACTTTTGATTCCTGTTCCTGGTGGCAGAGGATTACACACAATTCCTTTAGTGTTCTAATAATATTATGTTTATAATGTGCTTGCATATAGGATACTCATGCATTAAATGACAATTAGATTTGTCTAAAAAAAATCACAAATCAAAACCACTCTGGATATCTTGCATTTAGAAAAATAATATTGGAACATGGTCCAAGAATAGAGTCACATGTGAATTCTGAGTGTTTGTTTTAAAATGCCAAGAAAACAAGACAAGTGTCTTGTGAACTTATTTCCCCCAAAACATGGAATTGTTCTTACAATGTATTTTTGTCCTCCTCCCAGGTGTAGCAGATAGGAGTGAGTTGATGTCAGATTATTCATTACAAATGGCTATTGTTTCTGTTTGCATGCCTCTAAAAAAATGTTTTTATCACATGCACCTTGCTTGCCATTGGACTTGTCTACTACATGTGACTTGCCCTTGTGACTGTACATTTTCCTCATATGACTTCTCAAAACCCTCAGTGTATAAATTGCATGATACACTGAATAAAATGGTCTATTACATAAGGACTTAGTGTGCCTCATTTATCACCTCCATCATCCCAGGTCCCATAGCCTCCAGAGAAGTAAGAATGAAGGTATCTTCTTTTGTTTTAGGTGGAAATATTCTTATAGATCCATTTGGTTTATAACAATCAGTTGACTCTGTAATTTCTACATTTAGTTTTTGTATGGATGACATGTATATTGACATGAGTGAGGTCATGAAATCTCCCACTATCAGTGTATGAGGGTCAATATTGAATTTGAGCCATAGTAATGTTTCTTTAGGAACTTGGGTGCCCTTATGTTTGTTGCATAGATGTTGTGATTTGTAATGTCTTTTTGGTGGATTTTTCTTTGAAGACTATGTCCTATCCTGTTGTGGTATATTTGTTTACACTGTGTGAAGATGTGTCACTGTGATTGGTTTAATAAAGAGCTGAATGGCCAATAGCTAGGCAGGAGAAATCAGGCAGGATCCCAGGGAGAGATAGAACTCTGGGAGGAAGACAGGTAAGAAGATGCCATACAAGTTGGATTTATAGTACAGAGGAGAGGTAACTGAGCCATGTAATAGGACATAAATTTAAAAAGGTGGCTTAATTTGAGTTAGAAGAGCCAGTTGGGACAAGCCTAAGCTAAAGACCAAGCTTTCATAATTAATAATAAGTCTCTGTGTCATTATGTGAAGGCAGGCAGTCCAAAAATAGTCTGACAAGAAAACTTGCTACAGTGTCCTTCAATACCTCTTCCAAATAATTTGGTTTGAGGTCTCTTATGTCAGTGATTAAATTAGCTACATAAGCTTGTATCTTAGGTACATTTGTCTGGAATATATTTTTTCCTCTTTTTACCCTGAAATCATATCTATTCTTGATGCTAAAGTGTGTTTCTTGAATCAGCAGGATGCATCCTCTTTTGGCATCCATTCTGTTAGTCTGTGTATTTATATCAGGAAATGGACAGCATTGATTTTGAGAAATATCAATACCATTTGGGAGAGGATTTTTCCCACTATTATGCTGATTTGGAGTGTGTGTGTGTGTGTGTGTGTGTGTGTGTGTGTGTGTGTGTGTGTGTTGTTTCTTTTATATTGATTTTCAAGTCTGTGATTATTTTTTCCCTTTGTTTTCTTGCGTGTCAATCTTTAACACATGTGTTGCCTGGGAAGATAGCTTTTTAAGCTATAATATGACTCAGAATTGCAGATCCTTTGATCTAAAGTTTATTAAATAAATTTAATCTTCTATTTCCCGAGGATGTATGCCTATCCTCAACTGTATGTGCTCCATCACTTTACCTAATATCCACAGCACAGTATCTTCAGTTCTCATGCCAGTTATTCCAGCAGCTGAGGTAGTAGGATTTTAAGTAGAAGGCCTGCCTGGGCTATGTAATTAGTCTAAGAACAATTTGGGCATTATGAGACTCTGACACAAAATGAACACGTTGAAAGCCTAAGGGAGAGCTTAGTAGTAACATTTACTTTGCATGTGTAAAGTTCTTGAATCAATCCCCAGTACAATAAAAATGAGTAAACAGATGAATGAGGAAGAGGATGGGGGAGATTAAAAACCTTGAGTAGATAATAATATTTTATACCACAATAATCTTTGACTTATAAAACAAACCAACATAGTCAATTCTAGTATAAGATACTTTTGTAGGGGTAACAGATACTTAGTGGGTATAGATTTGGCCACCATTGTTAATGTCCTGAGTTTGCTCTCCAGGGCTCAAATGGTAAGAGAGAATCACAACTCAATTCCATTACCTGTCTGTTGGCGTCTTCACATTCACTATGACAAGGAGACTTGACTTTCCTAAAAAGAAATAAATACATGTAAAACATTCCAAATGTCTTGTTATTTGTATTGACCCTTTATAGAGAGACATGAAAATAGAATCCACCAACTTCAAGCACTAAGACTGGATAAATAGTATTGAACAAATAATAAAGTGCTGGTATTTTTTCCTCTGACAAATGTGTATTTGTACATACACAAAGCATGTAGCCTTTCATAAGTAAAAACATTATTATGTGCCCAAACATGCAGTGAATACTTTCAGCCTATTTGATCATATTTCTAATATATATATATATATAAACTTAATTTCACATATCAGCCATGGATTCCCCCATCTTCCCTCCTCCTACCTCCCAGCCCTCACTCCCAACCCACCCACCCCCATTCCCACCTCCTCCAAGGCAAGGTTTCCCCTGGGGAGTCAACCCAGCCTTCTATGACAATAGGAATAATTTAGTTCAAGAAATAAAAGACAATTGCACTTAATTATTAAGAAGCCACCAACTTTAACGTGTCCATGAAGATCAGTCCTTTCAGTCTCTTTGAGTTATTTCAATAAACTGTAGTATTGTTCTTCAGAGTTCTTATCAACAGGACTATTTAAATTCAACAATAATCTGATCAAAAGACAAACACTTCAGTGACTTCATGGTATTCTAAAAATGAAGAAATATATTGCACAAAGTTGCCTGAAGAATGAGAGAAACTGGTCGTGTACAGAACCTGGGGGTCTGCAAAGAGGCACAGAGAAAGCAGACTTGTTGGCTATATATCAGTGAGTTGAGGGTCTACTGATTAGACTATCTCAGAAATCACAGTTTTGTTGGGTGCTTTCATTTGAAAGAACCTGCCATTTATGTACAATAAAGAAGTACACCCAGGTGCCATATGCAAGCCTACAAATTTAAAGAAGACTTCAGCTTTACCAGAACTCTGGCTAGGTCTAAGGACTCCACCTCCAATAGCAACATTGCACTGGAGACAACTCTATACTAGGAATCCCAGAAGCCAAGCACATACCCTGAACTCCAGAGGCCACACAGGTACTTGGAACCAGAGAGGCAACATTGTTACACAAAATGTCCGAGGTTTGTCAGGTGCCCCCAACCCTAGTAGAGACACCCTACAGGACATGAAGACTCACCAATTACCAGAATCTTTGGCCATTTGGACCAAAAGACCAGAGAGGAAACATAAATGAGGATCAAAACACCCAACCAACAAAGAAAAACACAGGAATCAATAGCCACCCAATCAACAAAGAAAAACGCAGGAATCAACAGCTAGATCTATAATCATCCCAAACCCAAATGTCTAAATGCCAGTGTTAGAACACAGTCAATAACAAAAGGGGCAGTGTGACACCACCAGAACCCAACTATCTTAGGACAGCAAAACCTGAATAATCCAACGCAAGTGAAGCACAAGAAAATGACCTTAAAAATAGCTTCATGAAGATGATAGAGGTCCTTAAAGAGAATGGGAAAAAAAATCCTTCAAGAAATGTATAGAAAAAACAAAGCTTACAGAATACCAAATATATTGGATCAGAAAAGAAAATCCCCATACCACATAATAATCAAAACACTAAACATACAGAACACAGAAAGAATTAATTAAATGTGGCAAGGGAAAAAGACCAAATACCATACAAAAGAATCATATCTGACATCAAAACAGATTCCTAAAATCCAGAAGGGACTGATGTCTTGCTGAATCTGAGAGAACATGGATATCAGCCCAGACTACTATACCAAAAATAAAAAATAAAAAACAAAAAAGTCAATCACCATAGATTAAGAAAATAAGATATTTCATGACAAAGACCAATTTAAATAATATCTATCCACAAATCCAGTCCTACATAAGATACTAGAAGGAAAACTCCACCAGAGGAAGTTAAAAACAATGGAGAAAACACAGGTAAAATATAATCTCACAAGAGAAAAACACCAAGGAAGGGAATAAACACACACACACACACACACACACACACACACTACCATCACCATCAATAACAAAATAATAGGAACTGACAAATACTTGTCATTATTACTCATCAATATCAATGGAATCAATTCCCTAATAAAAAAGACACAGGCTAACAGAATGGATGTGAAAGCAAAATCCATCCTTCTGATGCATTAAAGAAACACATCCTCAACTTTAAAGACAGACATTACCTCAAAATTAAGGGTTGAAAAAAGATTTTCCATTCAATTGGACCTAAGAAACAAACTGATGTAGCTATCCTAATATCTAATGAAATAGATCTCAAGCCAAAATTAATTAAAAGAGATGGAGAAAGGCATTTTATACTCATCAAAGAAAAAAAATCAACCAAGATGATTTCTCAGTCTGAACTCCATTCTCAACTGTATGCTCCAAATACAAGGGCATCCACATTTGTAAAATAAACATTACTAAAATTCAAATCACATACCAAACACCAGATATTAATAGTGGGAGTCTTCAACATCCTATTCTCAACAATGGACAGGTTGCCCAGACAGAAACTACAAAGAGAAATGATAAAACTAACAGACATTATGATGTAAGTGAACCTAATGGATAGCTATAGAATATTTCACCCAAACACACACACACGCACACACACACACACACACACACACACACACACACACACACATATATATATATATATACCATCTTCTCAAGACCTCATAGAACCTTCTCCAAAACTGGTCACATACTAGGCCACAAGGCAAGTCTCAACAACAACAAAAAAAAAAAAAGAAGAAGAAGAAGAAGAAGAAGAAGAAGAAGAAGAAGAAGAAGAAGAAGAAAAACTCCCTGTAACTTATCAGACCACTGTGGATTCAAGCTGAAATTCAACAACTGAAACAACAGAAAGAGATTAAAGGCGTGGGCAACTACTTGTCTAACCAAAATTCATACCAGGAGAGAAGCCTACCCTGACATTGCCTGGAGCACCAGGACTCAAAGGCTAGATAACCTAGAGACCTAGGACAGAAGCAAACATTACTGGAGTGGAAAAATATGTCAATGTCATGAAGTCTAACAATATGTTGATACACTCATAGATGTGTGCCTAGCCCAATTGTCATTAGAGAGGCTTCATCGAGCAACTGATAGAAACAGATACAAAGATCCACAAGCAAACATTAGGCAGATCCTGTAGAAGACAGGGAGAAAGGAATGTACAAGCCAGAGTGGTCAGAGTGATCAGGGACACCAAAAGAAAGCCCACAGAATCAACAAACCTGGCCTCACAGGGGCTCTCAGAGACTGAACCAGTAACCAGGGAGCCTGCATGGGAATGATCTAGGTACACTGCATATATATATATTTGTGTATCTTGTTTTTCTTATGGGACTCCTAACAGTGGGAGCAGAGCTGTCTCTGACTCTTTTACTGGCTTTTGGGACCCTTTCCTCCTACTGGGTCTCCTTGCCCAGTGTTAATACATGGGAACATGGTCAGTCTTACTGCAACTTTATATGTCTTGTTTTGTTGACATCCATGGAGGTCTCAGCTTTCCAAAACATAAATGGAGGAGAGGTGGATTGGGAGTAGAGACAGAGTAGGGGGAGTGGCTGGAAGAAGAGGAGGGAGGGGAAACTGCAGTACAGTTAAATAAATGAATAAACAAGTGCATCCATAATTCATTGGATACAAATTTTAGATGTGTATTTTCAATTAAAAGTAACAACAATTTTAACCACAAAATAAATCTAACTTAAAAGGAAATGATAATTATTTTATTTTAAAACTAATTTAATCAGAACAACCAATAATTTATTTACTTACTGATATTTTCTTAAATATGTTTGAGATATGTATATGAAATATTGTGAGTAATTATTTTTGAAAGTTAAATACTCTTCATACAGGCTTTGTGTAAACACAGGAGTTATGGGAATTAAAGTGATTTATGCCAATCATCTCCACAGTATACCTCCTGAGTAATTAATAAAGTGTTATTTCCTTTGTTTATGCTTTAGTAAACAAAATGATATGCTCAGATATTGACCACATAAAGCAACTTAAGGTCAAAATGTCCTATAAATCTTTCTTTAATTTCTATTTACCTTCCCTTGTTGTTTTGATTCCACTTAAAATAGAAATATGTGAGGATATCATTAAATTAAGATCAGATGTAATTTCAACTGCAGAATTCAGTATTTTATTCAATATAATTTAAAGGACTATGTACATGCTTCATATTCTTCCTGAGCTATAGACACTATAGCATGAAAAGAAAGAACCCTTCTAAAACACTTGAGACACATTATATTTCCTGGGTTTGAGGTGCTGCTTAAAAAAAAAATGCTAAATCTTTCTATGGAGCTTAAAGAAGTAGAGTGGACATTGCCCCATTTAGTTATAATTCTCCTGTCTTGTATAGAGAATTTTTATTTCTTGTACCACATTTTAGAATAAGATACTTTTTCTAAATGATTAAGTACATATAAACAAACTGTATAGTACATGATGAATTTTATTGAAAATAAAATAAATGGGAAACCTTGACTATATTACGTTATATAATATTTTAAAGTGAAGCCTTATCTTCCTATTAACTGGGATGTATTAAATATAACCATTATTGGGTATTTTGTCAACACCACACTAGAAGAAAACCACAACTGGAATTATTTTTCTCGCTTTATAATATAAACTAAATAAAGGAAAGCAGGTGTTACATAAATCTGTGCATTCAAGGTATACTAAAAGAGCTTTGACAAAATTAATATTATCATAATTTGGTATCTCAGTCTTTTACAGAAAATGAAGAAAAAGTAAGAAATGATAATGAAATTCTTTATTGTTATTGTCTGATAGTCTTCATGTTGAAAGTCTGAATTTCTTTTTTTGAGCTGAGGATCAAACCCAGGGCCTTGTGCTTGCTAGGCAAACACTCTACCACTGAGCTAAATCCCCAACCCTAGTCTGAATTACTTTAAAGAACATAAAATGTGGCATGATACTTTAATGTTTTCAATGTGTATTCACCAAGGTATTGTCAGCCATTACCTTGAATTGTGCATGAAGTTCTGAGAACAGCTTCCCGGATTCAGTTACCTCTATATACCATGTATGTCCCACAGATCAAAATAAAACTCATGTCAACAGACTTAGGGGTATATGTCCTTAAGTGGTGAGCCATTTTCCCAGCCTTGAATTATATATTATGAAGTGAAAATTTTATAGTTAATTAATGCATTTCATTGTACAAAAGTAGGCAAAAATTCTAAAATTGGAACCTATTAAAATAATTCCATACTTATTATACAGATGTTATTGGGGAGACCATGCTCAGAGGCTTCTTAGAAAAGAAACCATAGTCTCATGACTAAAATTATCTGTACATATTTTTGAAACAAATAAATACACAGAAACTCTTATTTTTTATTGTTTATGCATTAAAATAATGCCTGGACTGTTCTTTAATGTAATCTGAAAAGTAATTTTTTTGAGAAATAAGCATCTCAAATGAATGGAGCATGGGACATTCTGAACATGAGTATTTTCTTATTATATTCAAATATGTGTCACACACTCATGCATTTAATCAACTTAGAATAGAAATGTGAAGATCATGGTTGTACTAGATATGTAATTTTTTTCTCTTACTTAGTTTCCAAACAATAGAGGTTTCAAAGCATTCACAGGATATCGAGGATTATATGTGACTCAGAGAATGTTTTAAAACTATTGGGAAAAGTGAATATCCTGTGATAAAACATAACCACTTTTTCAATAAATGATCTGAACATATACATGTCTTAGAATCCCAAGGGCTCAAAGTTTTTAAATCAAATGGAGTTGGTTTAAAATATTTTGTCTTCATTTTCAATAAAAGTGAATATTTTTAGAATATATAATATTTTAAATTTCTGATAAATGTTTTAAACTAATTCATATTGTCATGAAGTTAGTATTTAAACACAAGACAGTGTTTAGGAATTTCAAACCTTTGTTATGCATAATCACTGAAGGAATAGATAAAAGACACAAAGGAATGTCACCTTAATGAAAATATCTCTGCTCAAGATGACAGGCCACACTAGTGGAAGCCCATGAACTGTGGACTGGTGGCTGTGGATCCCCCATGGGACTGGACTAGGCCCTCTGAATGCGGAAGACAATTGTTTGGCTCGAACTGTTTGGGGGGCACCCAGGCAGGGGGATCAGGATCTGTCCCTGGTCTATGGGCAGGCTTCTGGAACCCGGTGCCTGTTGTATGACACCTTGCACAGCCTTGGTGCAGTAGGAAGGGGCTTGGACCTGCCTAGGCTGCTCAGTGTGCTGGGCTCGGCTGACTCCCCATGGGAGACCTTGATTTAGGGGATGTAGGAATGTAGGGTGGGTTGGGAAAGAGGGTTGAGGGGTGGGAGGAGGGAGGAGGGGGATCTGTGGATAGTATGTGGAGTGAGTAGAAAATTTCTTAATGAAGAAAAATGGGAAAAAAATTAAAAAGAAATAATCTCTGCTCATTCTCTAAAAAGTTTTATTCATGAAAACTTACACGATCACTGCAATAATTTTTCTTGCCATTGTGAACTGTTTTATGTTGAATAAAAGAATTATTCTGTTTTTCCATTTTCTCCTATATTCATTGTATTCCAAATTGCAGAATTTTAGAGGGAAGTAATGATCAATAAATGGCAGGTAAGGAAAAAGTCTGTGAGTTAATTGTTGCAGTCTCTGGGGAAAGGCCACTGTTCTCTGTCTCACCTGCAAGTATGGGAGTTACTTACCATGGAGTTCCTTATTCCCTGCTTTCTCTCGGTGTTCAGGGCTGTACATGGAACCATTTCAGTTAAAAACACCAATGACTGTTTTTTAGAACTTCGACAATGTTTATGTGCTTGCTTTTTTGCTTAATTTCTCATATGAAAATCATACAGGACATATATTCTCTAATCTACACTTCCATTCTTCATGAGAATATGGGTTCAATTGACTGCTCTGGAACTATAGATTTATCTGGCCCTGCAACAGTGGCTTTCTTCATGTCACACAGATCATATTCCCAGTATGAGAAACTGATATATTTATAAGATCTGAAAGTAGGTAAAGTATATATATATAACATTTACACATCCAATAGGAAAAATTGCGGGAATAGTGTTCAGCAGGAGTAATAAAGCACTTTGAAGAATGTCTTTTATAATCAGGAACACTTTAATTTAAATTGAACTGTTTTCATCTCTATACTTTTGGTATTAGTTTGTTTTAATTGTATTTAGAAATACTGCTTACAATTATTTTGTTTCCTTATACTTTTTTTCCATCAAATGGCTCATGCCTTTGAGCTGCTCTGGGTATCATATGAGCATGAGGAATCAAGTAAATGAAAACTCAAAGAGAAGCAGCATATTATTTTAAGTTAATTTTCTTCTCAGACATTTTGTCCACAAGGATACTAGTTACACACAATATTTCCATCAATGAAAACTTTAAACATTATAAAACTTATTATAGACATACATATTACCTGCAGAGAAAACATTTATTCACTATTTCTGGGTAAGTTACATTTAATTTCTACTGAGAGAATCCTAAAATTTAGGGTGTAGGTTTATCAATCTACGTTAGGTGTATTAGATAGGCTTTCATTTTACCATCAAAAGCAAAATAATTAAACTCTCATTTTCCTCTGTCTTCTGCATGTTCTACTTCTCATATTTGACAACTATAACTAAGGGACCAAAGAAATATGCATACAAGCTATTGTGCAAAACTGTAGCAGGGCATCTACTAGGAAATACATGAACATATGAATCCTCATAATTGTGACTTAAACTATTTGCTATTTCTTTGTTGTTGTTGTTGTTTTTGTTTTGTTTTGTTGTTTTTCGAAACAGGGTTTCTCTGTGTAGCTTTGCGCCTTTCCAGGAACTCAATTGGTAGCCCAGGCTGGCCTCGAACTCACAGAGATCCGCCTGGCTCTCCCTCCCGAGTGATGGGATTAAAGGCGTGCGCCACCACTGCCCGGCTACTATTTGCCATTTCTATGATGCCTATTTCCTAAGACACATTACACAAACTTTCATAGTTATAAGGGATAACTTTGAAATATCAAAAGACATGCATACAAAGTTAAATTAAGTGTATTTATACCACATTGGTAATCTTGTCCACAAATCATGAATCCAGTGCTGCATAGTAAAGAATATAGTGAGAATCTACTAAAATCTCTCTGTTAAAGGTTTCTTGTGCTTTTGGGACAAAGTGAAGTCCTGTTTTTGAATGGACTTCAAATAATGAAACTATGGACTTGCCTTTCTCTGTTTTATTTCTGGCTTGTGTCAGATTAAGAAGTGCTCTTTTGATAATATATCCAAACCACGATAAAGCCACCACAAGCAGGAAAATAACAGGGCCAAAGAACTATGGAATGAAATGTCTGAAGACACCAACAACAATAAACCTATCCTTATTTTTGCCATGGTGATGTGAGAGGGAGGGAGGAGTAATTAGTTACACATGCCTTGTCAGTATCACTCACTTATATTCACTTTTCACTTCATAGCATTATTAGCAGAAGTAAATATGCATCCTCACTTTAAGGAAGTGTAGGTGTACTTTGCTAGCAAATTTGCAACTTTCTCTTAAGAGATGCTTATTCATAATGAGATAATACTGAAAGGGATGATTAACTGGATACTTCAAAATGTCCAGACAAGCTGTTCTAAGACAGTTAAACATAATTGTGTTACTTCAAAATCTCTAGGTTATTTTTTAAACTTTACTCTATTTTACAATCTTCAGGAATAAAGCGCAAAAAAAAAATGTTTTTTAAAATTACTGAGTTTTTTTTTTTTAAGTTGGCCAAGTACTTTGCAGAAATTTGTAATAAACAGCAAATGATGAATATGTATAATTTTGAAAATTTAACCAGTTTCCTAAAGGAAAAAAATATTTGATATTACTTTGTCAAGAAGCTCTGGTACAATATGATATGAACTATGAAAATATCTTGCAAATGTTATCAATTTCATATTTACAACAACTTAGAATTAAGAATTACTGCTTTGTTATGTATGATTATAAATGATGTATCTATAATCATAAAATAAGTTTTTAAATCTATTTTATTTCTATTTTAAATAATAACATTACAAATTTACCTAATGTAGCCAATATAAATTAATCTCTACAATCAATAATTTTAAATTAAAGGTAATTGTCTAAGATTATTTATCTTGATTTGTTATAAAAACAAGTTTTTATATGAATCTATACTTTTTTGTTGTTGTTGTTTGAGACAGGGTTTCTTTGTGCAACATTCCTACCTGTCCTGGAACTTTCTTTGTAGACCAGGCTGGCCAAAAACTCAGTGATTTGCCTGCTTCTGCTTCCCTTGTGCTGGGATTAAAGGCACGAGCTTGCCAATTCTGCTGGCTTTCTGAAAAATGTTCAGTTGTCAATCACAGCACATGACGAAAACATTCGTTTGAAAAATATGCCATCAAAAGCATAACACTCCTCTCACGAGCTGTCTAGTTTCATTCCCTGTACCCACATCTAGAGGTTCACAATCCAGCTCAGCAGAACACGCACACACACACACACACACACACACACACACACAAAGTAATATAAGTAAGATTTAAAAAAGAAGGAGAAAATGAAGTTAATGAAGAAGTAGGATTGAAAATTTTATGAGCCATTTTACTCCTAAAAGTAAAACCTTAATTATTTAATAAATACAGTATTTTTATGTATCTACTGTTAACTTTAAATTTCTAATAAAATTTACCATGTTTTGCTTTTCTTTATGTTTCTTATTTTTATATCTTGAATTTATATTTTCTGTATATTTCATCTGGCAACCATATTGCAGCATCACATTAATGAAATTAAGTGATATTTTAAGATTCTATTTCATGTAGAGATTGTGCATGTCTAGAACAACTTGACTCTCATATGGCTAGCTGAATTAACTTCTTGACAACAGAATTTAATAAAATGTCTCTACTTCTATTGATTTATTAGCAAAACACAGAGAACAATAAGATATTTCTGAGGGTAAGAGGTTCTTACCTGTGACAGAGGTAAGAACAGTACAATAAAAAAAAAACATATATATTTCCAAATATGAAGCACAAATGTTGATGATACTTAGACATCTGTGTTTTTGTACATTAACGTGATATGGGGATGATACAATTACCTTTTTGTTTTCAGTAGGTTATTTTCAAAGTTTATTCTAATCATTTTTTATGTGGATCTGTGTGTTTCATGAATGTATGCTAAACATTTCAAGGCTGTGTAGGTCAGATTCAGAGTATCTATAGCTGGAATTATGTATAGTTGTGAGACATCTGGTATGGACTCTGTTCCTCTGGGGCAAAAAAAACAAAAACAATCATTCTTAACTGCCAAGACATCATTTCAGCACCATTTAAGGGATCTGAAACATTTTTAGTGTTTTGCAAAAGACGCCCAACATAAATCCTGTTAAAGTTGTTTCTTCAGATCAAAGTAAATATCAACTTAGAAATTATGATTTTTTTCCACAGATAATGTTTTCTTTTCAAAAGCACAATTTTGGGGGGCGGTAATTATGTTAATAGTGTAGACACTTTGTCTTCTTAATGATGTATAGTGTACATTTTATGTGTGGTGTGATTTTTTTTTGTTCATTTTTTGTTTGTTTGTTTGTTTGTTTTGTTTTTTGAGACAGGGTTTCTCTGTGTAGTTTTGCACCTTTCTGGGATCTCGCCTCTGTAGACCAGGCTGGCCTCAAACTCACAAAGATCTGCCTGGCTCTGCCTCCCGAGTGCTGAGATTAAAGGCTTGTGCCACCACCTCCCAGCTGATTTTTAGAAATACATAATTGTTAATATATCACTAAACATACATCCATGTTAGATACCATAAATATTCAAATTGTCTTATTGAGAATACAGATGTTATAATTTGATGCAGAGTCATATTGACATTTCTCCAAATCATAATTATTTATTTCTTAATATTATACTTTTTTTGTCTTTGGAATTGTTCCCGTCAGCATGTTATTTTCCTCTTTGTCAGGAACATTTTAAGGGTGCCTGAAAACACACGGCTAAGAAGTATGCTGCAGAAAATGGCTGCAATGAAGATTGTTCTACAACAATAACTCAGAATAAACACAGATTTCCAGCATGACTGAAAGGTAAGCAATTATATTCCAACAGGCTTCATATGCAGCTAGTTTTCAGGTATAGAGATCAAATGTAATTGTGAAAGTACTTTTACCCATTGACAATTCAGTAGTTAAACCAATGCATTAATATGTGTCCATTCTCCTCTATTGATAATACCATGTAAACACAGAGGATACTCTTTCATTCTTCACATAATTTAAATCACATTGGGAAATTTAATGGTTGGAAATGTCAAGACATTTTCCCTACTCTGAGAAATATTATGACACATGAAGCAATACAGAGAAAATTTGTTCTACTTTACTCAGGACAATTGTTTGGTGACATATTGTAACATGAGAATCACTTCAAAAAGATTACTACAAGGTTGGAAATTGGGTGGCATTCGACACTGAAGGTCAAAACATCAAAACATAAGGCTCATTATCTGAAGTTGACTTAAAGAAGACATGAAAATTGATATCACTAATTTTTTTTCACTAGTTTAGAACAGAAGGTAGTTATACCCTTCAGCAGAGGCAGGAACTTCTGAGTGTCTAAAAGAAAAAAACATTCTGATGTATAGTGATACATTGCCATTCATGGGTTCATCCTTTCCTCATTTAGAAGGTCAAAGACATACATCACATCTGGTCAAACATATAAGCTAAGTACTATTGGATGCTTTATAGAAGTCTTATATTCTTAGAAGGATCCATAAGCCAAATGTATTAATTTCTATCACACTCAGCCACCTTGTTAAGCAAGAGTCACAGGAACATCATGCAAATCCTGATAGAGTTGACTGCCTGCATGCATGAATAAAGAGGTATCTAAAAAATATAAACTTTCAGACTTTTTCTATAAGATAGTATATCCTATTATGACACCAATTTTGGTTTTCCATTGAATGGTATTCAAAACAAGTAATAACTAAAATGTTAATGTTCCTACAATATTTTTAATGAATAATTTTTATTTACTTTCATTCCATGCTTGATTTAAAGAAATGAAAAAGAATATGAGCATATTTAATATAAAAGAGTAATGGAGAAATATAATCACTGTGGATTTCGGAGGACCTCTCCAGCACTCTGCCTATTCCTGTTCTCATGTGGTCATCATTTATCATGGTCTGTTATTCCTTGTTCTCCCTTTCTGTTCTTCATCCAGCTGGGATCTCCTGATCCCCTAAGCTTTCTTTCCCTCAAACCTTGCCCTTCATTACTCCTACTGTCATCCAGGTCGTTCATGTAGATCTCATCTATTTCTCTGTCATGGGGCCATCCCTATGTCTTTCCTAGGGTCCTATTTTCTAGGTAGCCTCCCTGGAGTTGTGTAGCAGTCTAGTCATCTTTGTTTTACATCTAGTATCCTACTATGAGTGAGTACATACCATGTTCATCCTTCTGAGTCTGGGTTACCTCACTCAGGATGATTTTTTTCTAGATCCATCCATTTGCCTGCAAACCTCATGATGTCATTGTTTTTCTCTGCTGAGTAGTACTCCATTGTGTATATGTCCCATATTTTCTTCATCTATTCTTCAGTTGAAGAGCATCTAGGTTGTTTCCAGGTTCTGGCTATTACAAACAATGCTGATATGAACATAGCTGAGCAAATGCCCTTGTGGTATGATTGAGCATTCCTTGGGGCTATGCCCAAGAGTGCTATAGCTGGGTCTTGGAGGAGATGGATTCCCAATTTTCTAAGGAAGCACCATATTGATTTCCAAAGTGGCTGTACAAGCTTGAATTCCCACCAGCACTCCTCCACTGCTAGTGGGAATGCAAGCTTGTACAGCATAGCAATTCTTATAAAGGAAAACATTTAATTGAGCAGGCTCGCTTACAGTTTCAGAGGTTCTGTACATTATTATCATGGTAGGGAGCACAGCTATAGCCAGGGTTTTGGGAGAGATGGATTCCCAATTTTCTAAGGAAGTGTCATATTGATTTACATCCTCTGTAGACTGCTGGCAATGGTTGAGGGAAAGCCTGATCTGACCTAGTCTGGTGATCAGATGGCCAAACACCCTAACAGTCGTGCTGGAATTCTCATTCAATAACTGATGGAAGTGGATACAGAGATCTTCGGCCAGGCCCTAGGTAGAGCTCCAGGAATCCAATTGTCGAGAAAGAGGAGGGGCTGTAAGAGTGTGAATTATTGAGACCAAGACTGGAAAAGCACAGGGGCAAATAGCCAAACGAATGAAAGCACGAGAATTATGAACCAAAGGCTGTGGAGCCCCCAGCTGGATCAGGCCCTCTGGATAAGTAAGACAATTGAATAGCTTGAACTGTTTGGGAGGCACCCAGGCAGTGGGACCCGGAACTGTCCTTAGTACATGAGCTGGCTGTTTGGAACCTTGGGCTTACACAGGGACACATTGCTCAGCCTGGAAGGAGGGGACTGGACCTGCCTGTACTGAATCCACCAGGTTTAAATGAATCCCCAGGGGAGTCTTGGCCCTGGAGGAGATGGGAATGGAGGGAGGGACTAAGGGGAAGGTGGGAGGACAGGGGAACCCATGGCTGATGTGTAAAATTAAAACACAAATATAATAAAATAAAAAAGGAGAAAAAACAAACAAAAAAGAAATATAATCATTTTATTATCTCAAAAATAAAAGGAAAATATTTTTAAAATATTAAGACAAGAATATAAATTTGAGAAAATGTGGAATAGAAGGAACAGTCTGAATCCTAAATTTTAAACAGACTTCCTGATGATCACACATAGGAGATTTCACACTAACTTGGACTCTTTCTTTTTTCTTTATTATTTTTCATCATGTAAAACAAGTTTTAAATTTAACTTGAGTTTGCTCATATTATTCCCCTCCAAGTCCTTCCAGATCCTCTATACCTCCGTACCTAACCTAATTTAAGCTCTTTCTCAGAAATAAATAAATAAATAGAGAGATAGATAGATAAATAAATAAATACCCAATGCAAAAACAAATCCCTCAAAACCAAGTGAAATTGGAAGGATTTTTTGAGCACCAGGTTGGATATAAAGAGGCTTGAGTCCTTGAGACTTTGGCAAGAGAATGGGTGCTTACCCTGGGTGATGTCATTGGTGGGGCTTTGTAATTGGATGACAAGAGGGGAATGATGTTTGGTTATAGAGGGTGTTAGGGTGTTCCATACTTGGGGACCCATCTGGGAGGCTTATAAAGAAAGTGGCATATTAAATGATATGTAATGTAGAAGACAGTGGCTGTTGAGGCTCGAGTAAAGCAAACAGGGGAAACTAATAAAATAGAAGCTCCCAGTTTAGCTAGGAGGTTCCTTCCCTGCAAGGAGATGGCATAGGTTGAGACTACTAGCAAGGAGTATGTAATGGAACTAAGTGGATTTTGCTGAGGTGGTTAGGCTGTCTTACCACCACTACAATAAGGAATGAGAAGAGGAGGTGTGTCCTCAGAATTCAATCAAAACTGATTAGGAAATACCATTGTCCAGAAGGAATGACATGTGTTGTCCTGATAGAACTACCTGAGGCTTCCTGCTGGAGAAGACAGTGGTTGAGGCAAGGAAGCCGGCCAGTCACGTGTCCATGGTCAGAGTTCAGCTAGGGGTCAGCAAGATGATGATCTGAACAGGATGTCTCCTTGCCATGCAGTATGTGGGGGAAGTCTACAGCATGATGTTCTGCTTGATGGCACTTTGGACATGGTCAGAGTGGTTTATGAGGATTCCGGCCAACCTAGGCCCAGTGACCCTCTTGACTGCATTTGAAGCAGGGACCTGGAGGTTCTTGGGCTTTGGGGGGCCAGGGAACCTGGGAAGTTGCTATGGCTGGCTGAAAGCCCTTAGCCAACAGCAGCTACTTTTGTTTACAGGATTTCTCATCTCTCATAGTATACTTAAAGGCTAGTACAAAGATTTCTGCCTGTGGCGTCAGGGAATCTCTGAGAGAGGTAAGTTGTGGGAAGTTGTTTTCCATCTGGGGTCTGCAGATACAGATTGATATATTGTAATAGAGCCTTTATAAGTTGGCCTAGGAATTGAAAAAGGTTTTCTTGTTTGTCCTGGATGACTTCTTGGATATTTTCCTTAATGTATCACTTGAAGAGCAACCATGCAGAGAATAGGCAGAAGGCCAGGTGTACATTGACCTTTAGCTAAAATGTCCCTAGGGGTGTTAAAGATCCATTCAGATCCTGGGCTGCCTCAGTCTCCACTGGGTGGGCTGTGTTAGCTTGGCAAAATTAGTCTGCATATGCTCTATCATGCTTTCAGACTCACCTGTGCTCCTTTGAGAGAAGGCTGTTAGTGACACTCGTGTAAATGACATGGAAGGCTAGGTTGTAAGATTGGATGATATATTGAAATTCTTAAATTAAGGTAGAGGAATTAGCAATATAAGATGCTGTGCTTAAATTTTGCTTTTTAGGAAGCCTTATCTTTTATAATTTTTCATCATCTGTTATTCTCTGGATATGAGTCACCACACAAAAATTAACCCCAATCAAAAATACCTTGGATACATAGAAAATCCTGGTTGCCTCTTTCATTAGCTTAACAAGTCATCTTTGATCAAGATGGTAGAGAAGTCGCATGGCAGCCACCCTTCCCACCCCTAGAAAAGATGGCTGCCTTCATTTCACTGTGGGATAGATTCTAATACTTCAATAAATCACATGTTTCTTATGTCCCAAAATGATGCCACGCCACCTGGTTCTTTTAAGACAACTTATGTATAGATTTTTAACTATTTTAAGTTAACCCTTTTGTTACACATTTTAATCATATTAACTATACCTACAAATTTTGATATATATGAAGTTTATATAATAGTCTTGCAAATCTTGAGAGATGACGCATAGTTTAGCAAAAGTTTATATATATATATATATGTGTGTGTGTGTGTGTGTGTGTGTGTGTGTGTGTGTGTGTGTATAATGACTAGCAATAATCCCCACATGGAATGATCTATCCTTATGTCCTGTTTTCTTTTCCATTCTCTGTCATATAGTCAGGTGGCGTACCTGACGCGGGACAGAGATTTTGGAGAAATCTTTAAACAAGCATGCTTTGATCTGGAGGAGGGGAGTCACAACCCAAATCCAGAGCCAGTTTTTCATTTAAGTAGAGCAACGTAGTATATCAATGTAATATTAACCATACCTAAAAGATACCTTGAGTCCTTGTAAAAGATGAATCCAGTAAGCTAAAAACAAATCAGGCTTAGAGATAGGAAACTTTTGAGCCCCGGCTATCAAGGATGCTCTGAGAGGGAGCTGAGAGATGCACAAGCCAATGAGCAGTGTGTGCTCACTATTGCTGTCCTAATTCTCCCTCCCCCCTCACCTGCTCTGCAAAAAACATACAGGTCATCCATAGTAACTTAAAAAGACAGAACATTCACATAGTCATGACCAGCAGAGATTGGGACTAGACTAAAACAAACCGCCAGAGCACAGATAAGTGTAGCCACAAGATTTCTGCATTCCTGCAGCCACTTATAAAATAATCATTCAGAGGTTTAATATTGTTAATATTGCTAACAAACTGTATGGTCTGTGTCAGGATTCTGGCTAGCTAGCTCTTTCATCTTAAATTAACCCATTTCAATTCATTTTTGTTTTGCCACATGGCGTTACCAGTCTGCTGGTATGGTGCTCTTTGGCAGCAGGCTGGTGTCTCTCCCCTCTGCCTTTCTTTGTCTTGTCTTCAGTCTGAGTGTATCACCTAAACTTATCCTGCCCTGTCATAGGCCAATGCAGCTTTATTTATCAACCAATCAGAGCCACACATATTCAGGGTGTACAGAAAGACATCTCACAGCAGATAAGAGAAAGTTCAAATGTAGGGGATCTCTCCATTTCTTAGATCTCTCTCAGTACTTGTAAAGGTCCCAAATAATGTTTGAATCTGGGGTGCCATTAGGTGGCTATTTGGACCTAAAGGATATTTAGACTAGATTTGATGGCAAAAGCTAAGCCTCAATATCCCTTAGATTAACCAATCCAAATAGCCAGGTGGGAGAGGGTGGGGGTTTCCTAAGTGGCATTCCAAGGGAGAATGAGATGGTACAGATTTCACTGTTCCCAAAGAGGGAAGTTTGGAAAAGATCACAACAGCCTGTAGTGGAGGGCATCCACAAGACTCAGGGAGGATTGAACAAGGACCAAGCTATTTAGTAGGTTATTACCTCACTTAATTGGGGTTAGGGCTAACTGCCCGAGGAGACTCAATATTTTTTACAAGACCTAAAGTCTTTCCAGAAGGCAATGAAAAATCTAGCTCAGAAATGAGGTCTCATCCACAGGGAAGCGATGTATACAGAGTCGTATACGTATAATATCATAGAAGCCACAAGAGAATAGAGAAACTGTGGGATTATAGTAGCTCAGAGGGTGAGGTGAAAAAAGGCAAAGGCAGGTCAGGAAAGGATGCAGCAGCCCAGTCATACCTAAGGAAGCTGCATGATTGCAGATTGCAGCACTGTGGCGATGATACGGAGGTGGAGGGTCAATGAAGAGGGTAAGCTATATCCTTAACGATCATGGCTGGGAGTACCTCTGCTGCCAAGAGTACCATAAAGGTACCAGATGCTCAATGATCACTTCCTTGGACTCAGGGAAACATTTACACCAACCAAAAGGGGAAACCTACAGAATTACTTCCAAAAGATAGAATGGCAAGGAATTGGTAAGCCAGAAGGTGAGATTGTTGTGTGTGAAATGGAAATGAGAGATAAGGTCCTAGTGCAGCTAAAACCCCAAGGTTGAGCACAAACACTGGGAGAGGCTCTCCAAGTCACTGGACTGATGAAAGGGTTCTTCCTGGTGCAACATCATCTGGGCAGTTGGGAACTAAGGAATACCAGAAAGTCACAACATACAACAAACCTCGCAAGAGATTTATTGAGGAGAAAAACAGAGTGGCTGCTGCTTCTGAATTAGAAGAGAGACATCAAAGAGCTTTGCAGGGGTGGGGGAGGTCAAATTATAGGGGTTTTGGTGCATGCACAGTAAGCTGGTAGAAAAGTACAGAATAGCACAGCTAGAAGTATTTTTTGGTCACCAAGTTTGAAACATTATTTGGCCATGAATGCTGAGTCAGGCAGTGGAGATTTCCAAGTGTTGGGACTCTGAGAGAGGCCACAGGAAGGCTCTTCTTTCCTTGGCCTTGGTCTTGGGCTAGGGTCAAGTAATGGGCAAGGTATTCTTTCTTAGCCCTTCCCCCCTAAACTCCTCCCCTTTTTATTTATTATTGATAAATAATCAGGTGTGAGGAAAGAGGGTAACAGTTATCAAGTTATCATTGATCTATTTCCTGTTGTGTGTGGATGTCAAGTTCTATGGGGTAAGCTTAATCTTCACAGTCAGGGTCTAGTTGAGAGTCACAGGCCCCTGATTTTGTAGCCAGGGGCTAGTAATCCTGCAATATCATCTAGTTAAAAATCTGGCTAGAAATCTTTTAAATTGTTGTTGAAGAAATCTAGAAAAGAAGTGTATAAGACAGGGTATAATAAGTAGGACTAGGAAAAGTATAAGGGAGAGGATAAACAAAGGTAGCATCTCATTCCATATTGGAATAGCAATGACTGGCCAGAGGTACTGAACTTTTCTTTACACTTTTTTTTGACATCTTAAGTTGCCCCATCTTGTGTTTTACTATACCTGATTGGTTGACATTGAAGCAGTATTCTGCCCTAAAGTAGGGTCAAATGCCACCCTTCTTCACTAGCTCTAATCCTTGCTTATTTTGTATCTCTGTTGCAGGCAGCTAGTCTATTAGGTCCTAGCAGTTGAGAGTGGTCTTGACCTACATTTGGAAGTCCTGGATATACTGAGCGGTAAAGTGATAGTAGATAGTTACAGAAATAGTGCCTCTGTTTCCATGCTAACTCCACCAGTTCTTCTCTGGGTACCACTACTAGTTTAGGGAAAAGGAACACCATGGTGTAAGTCATGCACCACCCAGTGTCTAGGCAATGGCAAACTGGATTGGCACAGAGGATTAGGGCATTGTGAATGTTCAGACATATGGGCTACCTGGTAATGCTCAGGGCAAAGGTATTATGACAACCTGAGGAATCTATTGTGCTCATAAAGTATGTCCTGAGGAGGTAAAACAGTCTGCAATAAGAAAGGGAAAATGTGACTCAGAGAAGTTAGTGAGTGACAAGCAAAGGCACAAATGGTGGTGATGAGTTTGATCCTGGAAGGATGAAACCAGCATTCTCCAAACAGACCAGGCAGAATGTTATTTAGTACCTGATATGTGGAGGTTAAAGACTGAAATAAGAGATTAAGAGAGGTAATGACCACAAGGACAGAGAGCTGGGATCTGTGTCATCTAAGAGGGGAGAAGTGAAGGAGGTAAGAACCCTTAATGAATGTTGGATCACATCTTTTACTTTTGGGAGAGTGGGGCTTATACTCTTTTCATTTTAATTGTGATTGCCAGGTACCTACTGAATAAGTCATAATACAGTTTGCCAGTGATCCCCTCTTCTCATCTGGTGTCCCATGTGTTTTGAATGTAGAGATAGAAGGACCCCTCCTGTATATAAAGATGAGAGGGGGAATTAGGACAGCCCAGATTTATCGGGGGTATTGGTAGGACAATACAGGCAACCTCTTTAAGTTTCCAGTCACTTTTACAGTAATAATCCCTTTGGTCGTAGAGAAAATGGGCAACAGATGTAAGCTCCAATGAAGGAGAGATAGATATAGGAGTTACAGGGAATGGGATTGACCTTTGACAACCTGATACTGAACAATTTTCTGACCCAAATGAGACATGCTGTGGGTTAGAGGTTGGAGGTCTCTAAATATCCTATTATTTAAGAGTTACCCCCAGACAGGTGGAGACAGGAAGAAAGGGGAAGAGGAGAGACCAAGTTTAGATATAAAAGTTTTTTGGATCATTTTTTTTTGCAATGGAGGAAGGTGTTATCATATGAAAAGAATTAGAAAATTGAGCATGCAAATTTTAGTCACTAGGTTGTACTGAGGAAGAGTTGTTTGTTGCAACAGAGTGAGGCTTTAATAAATCTGAGTCTTTGGAATTAGAAAGAAAGATCAAAAAACAAAATCCACCAAAGGGAGTTTTATAAGCTCCAAGTAGGAGCTCAGAGATTAGAAGAAAAGCCCAGGGGTGAATAAAGAAGCTGTGAGATTTTCAGCAGGGTGTTAAGAGACAGGAGCATCAAGGCTGTAGAGGCCCATAAGGGCTTCAGGAACCTTGAGACTCAGCAGGAAGCTCCTAGGGAGAGGAGGCAAGGAAACAGGGAGGATTCCAAAACAGGGAATGGAGCTCCTTAACAACTAGAGAATTGTCTACATGGGCACTTAGCAAATAGGTGAGGAGAGACAGATGGTTAGAACAGGTGAAAGGAAGAAGCAGTTGTAGCAGGAATCTTAGAGGTCTCATTAATAAAAATCAAAGGTGAAGCCAGATATTGGGGTAAACGCTGGAAGATCAGAGAAGCAAAACAAGCCACAGTCACCTCACTGCCAATTCCTCAGTTGATCCTGTTTCCTCAGACTGGAAGCCTCTCAGTCCTCATCCAGAATGAATCTCAGCTGAACTGTGCTGCTCAAAGCCCAAAGGCCTAACCATCCAAATGCGTCTAGTTCCTGATTTTCATGCCTTATATACTTTTCTGCTTTCTGACATCACTTCCAATAAGTATATACAATATATACATACAGTCAAGAATTACATTAACAATGCCTAGTCCATTAACATTTGATAGATTCAGATGAAAAAATTCATTATATATTTTAACAATGTCCAGTCCAGTAACATTTGATAAACTCAGACAAAAAAAAAAAGTCATTACTTATCCTATTTAAAAACAAGTAGTTCTTTTTTTTCCTTTTTAAAATTTATTATATTTGTGTTTTAATTTTACATATCAGCCTTGGGCTCCCCTATCCTACCACCTCTCACCCCCCCCCCCACCTTCGCCCCAGCCCCTCCCCTCCATTCCTATCTCCTCCAGGGCCAAGACTCCCCTGGGATTCACTTAAACCTTGTGGATTCAGTACAGGCAGGTCCAGTCCCCTCCTTCCAGGCTGAGCAAAGTGTCCCTGTGTAAGCCCAAGGTTCCAAACAGCCAGCTCATGCACTAAGGACAGGTCCTGGTCGCATTGCCTGGGGGCCTCCCTAACAGTTCAAGCTATTCAATTGTCTCACTTATCCAGAAGGCCTGCCCCAGCTGAGGGCTCCACAGCCATTGGTTCATAATTCATGTGCTTTCATTCACTTGGCTATTTGTCCCTGTGCTTTTCCAATCTTGGTCTCAACAATTCACACTCTTACAGTCCCCCCTATTTCTCAACAATTGGACTCCTGGAGCTCCACCTGGGGCCTGACTGAGGATCTCTGCATCCACTTCCATCAGTTATTGGATGAGAGTTCCAGCAAAACTGTTAGGGTATTTGGCCATCTGATCACCAGACTAGGTCAGATCAGGCTTTCTCTCGACCATTGCCAGCAATCTACAGTGGATGTATCATTGTGGATTTCTGGGGAACTCTCCAGCACTCTGCCTCTTCCTGTTCTCATGTGGTCATCATTTATCATGGTCTGTTATTCCTTGTTCTCCCTTTCTGTTCTTGATCCAGCTGGGATCTCCTGCTCCCCTAAGTTTTCTTTCCCTCAAATCTTGCCCTTTATTACTCCCTCTGTTGTCCAGGTTGTTCATGTAGATCTCATCCATTTCTCTGTCATTGGGCCATCCCTGTGTCTTTCCTAGGGTCCCGTTTTCTAGGTAGCCTCCCTGGAGTTGTGTAGCAGTCTAGTCATCTTTGTTTTACATCTAGTATCCTCCTATGAGTGAGTATATCATGTTTGTCCTTCTGAGTCTGTGTTACCTCACTCAGGATGATTTTTTTCTAGATCCATCCATTTGCCGGCAAACTTCATGATGTCATTGTTTTTCTCTGCTGAGTAGTTCTCCATTGTGTATATGTACCACATTTTCTTTATCCATTCATATGGAAAAACAAAAAACCCAGGATAGCCAAAAGTATCCTGTACAATAAAACAACATCTGGAGGCATCACGATCCCCAACCTCAAGCTCTACTATAGAGCTACCATAATAAAAACAGCTTGGCACTGGCATAAAAACCGACATGTGGACCAATGGAATCGAATTGAAGACACTGATATTAACCCGCACACCTATGAACATATAATTTTTGACAAAGAAGCCAAAAATTTACAATGGAAGAAAGAAAGCATTAGAAGCTAGGCATCCCTAGGAAGGATAGAATTTCATATTTGGTAGTTGGAACTGTGAGTGATTGGTTTAAGCATTTTCTACCTAGGGTAATGACCTTGTGAGTTGGAGTAATAGCTAGTCCTAGATAAGTAACCTAAGGGCAAGACAGCTATATCTTAGAGGGTAAGACCTTATATCCCTGGTAAGATAGAAAGTGTTGTAGGGTAGAGGTCTCAGTTTGACTAACTTGTAGGGATAGACTACAGAGAAGATCATCTATGCATTATATAAGCTGAGATTCAAGAAGAGACAAAGAGTAAAATCATATCCCAACAGCCTTAGCCAAATATATTTTGGCTGTCTCAGAGTCTTTTGGTAGGATGGTCCAGGTGAGTTGGGTAGAAAGGTGGCAGGTATCTGGGTCAGTCCAAGAAAAGCCAAGTATATTTTGTGATTGGGTGTTGAGAGGAATAGAAAAGAAGGTGTCCTTGAGATATAGTACAGAGAAATGAGAGGTCTCTGAGGTGATGGTAGAAAGAAGAATATAGTCTCGGGTATTAGCTATGGGAGAAGAGCCACTGCAGAGTTAATAATTCAGAAATCCTGAGCTAGTGGGAAAGTAGAGTGTGGCCAGAAGTTTTGTTTGACTGCAAATTTTGAGACAATATTGTTCATTTAAAAAAATATGACAAAATAAAAAATAGAAGATTGACAACCAATGCATAGAAGCTGGCCAAGACAAAACAACAGAAGGAAAATAGTCCAGGAGAAGGCACAAGAAACAAAGATCCACTAGTTGCATACTCAGGAATTCCATAAACAATGTTAAACCGGAAGTCATAGCATCAAAACATTTTGTATACCTATGTAGGTCATGTGTGTACTGCTTCACTTGCGAGGAGTTCACATAAGCTTTTTTCATGTTTATTCATTGAGAGTGCCTTGTCCTCCACCCTTCAGACATGACATTTTTTATCTGCCTCCTTTCTCACAGGATTCCCTGAGCACTGGGATGGGGGTGATTGTGATGAAGATATCCCATTCAGAGATAAATGTTCCAAACTCTCTCATTCTCTGCTTAATGTCTGGCTGTGGGTGTATCTTTCTGTTCCCAACTATAGGCAAGTATCCTGTTTCTTCCTGCCTTAGGGAATATCACTGTTTATTTCAGTCAGATTTCTTTATGAGCAAATGGAGAAAGTATTGGGATCTCCTTGGTACTAAATTCCTCTTACTTCAGTGCTTGTAAATGGCACAGGGATTTCAGGTTTTATGGGCTGCAACTGGATAAAGAGTAGATGTTATCAAGGGACTGATTCAAACAGCACACAGATATATATCTGTGTATCAGACATCAAGACTCAAAAGAATATAAACCTTAGATGTTTCTGTGTTCTAATTTGCATTGGTGGTAGTAGCCAATCATTAGCATGAAACTAACTGCGTTCTAGAACGTCAAAAAAAAGAAAGAAAGAAAGAAAGAAAGAAAGAAAGAAAGAAAGAAAGAAAGAAAGAAAGGATGGAAGGAAGGAAGGAAGGAAAGAAGGATGGAAGGAACGAAGGAAGGAACGAAGGAAGGAAGGAAAAGGGTGTGGAAATCCAAATCTTGCCACATTTGGTTAGAATTTATTTTGTTTCTCCTGTGTTCTCTGCCAATCACTAGTAAAATCAGTGTTGGAGAAAACCCAGAAACTGATGAGGGCTATTGTTACATTTCAGTCACTCTGGAAGGTACAGTAATGGTTGGATTTTAAAATGACTGCATATATGTTTTGAATCCAAAAACTACTCTAGTGCTTATGATATGAATATTATATTCTAAACAGGAGCTCCCTATATGCAACAGTGCTACAAATGTATAGGATAATTGTATGTGAAAATGTCATGATGATATTTATGAACATTATAGTGTTAATGGAAAGCTTTGGAAATGTTATCTTCTAGTCATCACACAATGAAACATCTTATTTTATTATTTCAAAGAAGATTTTGAAATATCCAAAACTACTATTAAGTTGGTTAAATATGAATAATGGTCATTTTAATGCAAGAACTAGTACTAATACTAGAAACATAACTTCAGCAACAACATGATAAGATATTAGTGAAGCATGAACTAATATTTATATTCAGCTAGGCATTAATTTAATATTTTCTTGTTTGATTTATACGTGATCAATGCTTAACTTGTTACATAGAAATACTAAATGATGTAAGGTGGCATATTACAAAGGTTGAAGGTACTGCAATTGGAGACTTTTGAATTATTAAATGAATTGGAAATGTTGTTCTCATCCATGCAAAATGTTTTATTTTAGAAAGAAAAACAATAAAAGACTCGGTCCTAATGTTTTATATTGCAACTCTTATCTTGTGTGTATGTGTGTGTGTGTGTGTGTGTGGCTATATGTTTATAAACAGGGATGAAAATCTTTTCTGGACATTAGATTAGCATTTACTTATACAACCATTAGAAACAATGAAAAATCATTAGAAAATGTGTGCCAGTAATCACAAATTATTTACTTGTAATTATTTATTTGACTTCAATTGTTCTTCACAGGAGTTTCTTTTACTGTTGTTTCTGTTATTGACATTTTGAAGCAGTCTTCTGATACAGCATGTACTTTATTTGACATACTCTTCATGCCTCAATGATTTAGTGATATAATTAGTGGACCACCATGTGTGCCTTACACATGTATAAATGGAGCACTCTTTATGAGAAATAACTTTAAATAGTAAAATAAAATTTACTTTGTAAATGCAGTTAATTTGATAAAAATTAACAAGATCTTCAATACCCTATTTACACAAAAGGACAAAAATAATAAATTCAAAAGAAATAAATTAAATTTAAGTATTCAGTGGAGATAAATTTGAACTCTCATAAAAATGTAAGAATATAGAATATATAATTATTGGTGAAATTATTTAGGCCACTCCACGTTGTTAAAAGGGAGGTTTATTTTGTGGGCTATCTTACAAATGAATGGGTAGGTTGCAGGGTCTGGCAAAGGTATAGTGCAGTCCGGTGGTGTTCTCTGGAGAACTTTGCTTGGTCTACCTCCAGCTTCCAGCGTCCCGGCACCAAGAGAGCAACCTCCTCTTCCTCCTTGGTCTTCCGCTTCCTTCTCGGCCCCGCCTTGTGGGCGTGATCATTACTGAAGCCTCAATGGGGGTTGGAACTTCCAGGCCAATGCTGGGATGGCTATCCACTACATATAATTTAAGTTTAATTGGGAAAAAATACATATTAAGACAAGGAATCACACCATTCATTAAAAATTTTTAAAGGAAATAGAGCAACCAGCAACTGTAACATATCACAGTGGTGTATTTGTACTAAGATATACAGAAAATGATATTGGATGTATTAGTAGTTACACAGGGAATAAAAGAGACATGTAATAAATCCTCAAAATCTTCCTCAATCAAGAGTTGTAACTAACATATGAGTAATTTCTACAATTCAATGCAACATTAAATTGCTTTAAACTCTAAATGTCACTTAAGAAGTTTTACCCTTGTTATCCTTGTATTAGTATGCTAAATCTGCTGTAGTGGAGTATCACAGAGTGAGACATTCATTGACTCACAGTGCTGGTTGCTCAAAGTTCAAGGTCAATGTTTTGTTGGCTTGGTTATTATGTGGTTGAAAACACTATTAATATGTAACTCTTTGGATGATGTACAGAAAAAGCTTCCTCACTGTGTCATATCATGACCTTTGGGTAAAACAATCTAATTACATTTGATATCAAATTTAACTTGAAAATAACAAGTATATTGTTCCTTTTTTTTCTTCTTTAAATACAACCATCCTTTATCTAATGCAATGCAGTTTTATCCAAAACTGTCCAAGGAAGCAACTATAGTAGAATTTTTTAGGTCAGTATACGGTAATATTCAATTTGTGCCAGATTCACTAGTAGGTTCACGGTGGTTTAGCTCTTAATTAAAGCTTAATTCTACTTTTTTATATTTTTTTGTTATTTATTATATTTGTGTTTTAATTTTACGCATCAGCCATGGGTTCCCGTGTCCTCCCCGCTCCCATCCCCGCCCCCACCTTCCCTCCATCCCCTCCCTTCCATTCCCATCTCCTCCAGGGCCAACACTCCCTGGGGATTCATTTCAACCTGGTGGATTCAGTACAGGCAGGTCCTACTTTTATTATTTTTAGTGTCATGATTAATTTTGAGGTTGTAATTTATTTATAATCTTTCCCCTTTCCCTTTCCTCCTTCCAAGTCCTCCCATATACTCTTTAACACTCTCCTTAAAATTCACAGCCTCTTTGCTCACTAATTGTTATTGCATGCTAATATGTATTTATTATACCTAACATGATACACACAAAAAAGTATTAGGCATCGGAGGTGTGGAGAAACCAGAGAGGTCGGGGACACCACTAGAACATGACCCCCAGATTCAATTGACTGGTATTCATGGGGGCTTGAAAAGATCAAGGAGCCTGTAGGAGTCTGACCTAGGTACTCTGCATATATTTTATGGCTGAGTAACTTGGCATTCTTGCTGGATTTCTAACAGTGGGAGTAGAGACAGCTGCTTAATCTTTGCATACTTACGGGACCCTTTTCCTCCTACTGGGTTGTCTCATCCAGCCTCAAAGTAATAGTATGTGCCTGGTCTTATAGTAGCATATTAGGTCATGCTTGGTTGATGTCCCTGGGAGGCCATCTCTTTTCGAGGGGAAACAGATGTAGGGTGGATCAAGGGGAGTGGGTGATGTGGGGAGGAAAGTCTGGAAGTAGGTGAGGGGAAACTGGGGTCGAGATGTAATATATGAGAACTGAATAAAAATAACTTCAAAAAGGAAAAAGAATTTAGGCATGAAAGATAGGGACTAAACATCACAATCTTTTATAGAAATCTATATAATGTTTATGTGGTCTTGAGTTAGGTGAGTGTTTCTTAGACGTGCCAAAAAGGGAAATGAAAAAAGAAAAAAGAAAAAAAATGGACTATATAAAAATAATTATATTTTTCTTCAAGAGATAATATTAAAGTAAAGATCCAGCTTACAGATGTTTGAAAATAAATGTACATATGCATATAGTAGGGATATGGTGACAGAAATGTATTACTTTGGTTAAGACCTGAATGTTCTCCTTCAAAGTTTATGTGTGAAAGGCTTGACCTTTAGAAGCTTTGGAGAGATGGTGGTTTGTACAGGACAGAAGTTAGATCATTTAAATATGCCCCCCCTCCAGCCCCAATAACTCTGTTTCATTACACAGCTCTGGCTGTCCTGGAACTCATTATGCAGACCAGACTGATTTCAAACTCATAGAGATCTGCCTGTCTCTGTTTCCGAAGTGTTGGGTTTAAAGGTGTACACCATTATGCCTGGCTCCTAGTGTGTCTGTTAAGGGTATACTTGTCTTTGGCTTTTCTCTTGCTTTCTGCATGTTTCCTGATCACATGGGGCAAGTAGTTTCTATGCAACATGGCCTTTCTACTTTAATACTATGACTCACAATTGGCCCTAGCAAAAGGGACAGGGTAACCATGAATTGACACTGCAGAAACATGAGCCAATTAATACTTTCTTCTCTTAACGGTAACTCAGGTATTTTATCAAATTAGTAGATAGTTTAGTAAATAATTAAAGAATTAACAAAATATCTTAAAAATTTTAAACTTGTATGAACCTGTGTTCAGTTTGATAAGTTCATAAAAGCTTAACTTAATTATTTTTATTTTCTTCATTTGGAGATATATATATATATATAATGAAATAAAGAAATCCATATACATGCATCCTTCCCTTATATTCTGTTACATATGTCCCCAAACATTATTACATTTTCTTCAAAGAAACACATTCTATCCAAGAGCACTCAGCTAAGCTAGTAATAGTTGTTTCCAATCTAAAAAGTATTTTCAGTGAAAGCTTTTGGTTTTGATCAATGGGAATGTGCTACTGAATTTTTTGGGACTATGTCATATATGTCAGTCAACATCTTATGATGCACATATCCTCCCCAGAGAAGCAATAATTTGCTGCTCCCAAACACCAACACTACTGTGGCTGAAAAGCACTAGAATATAAGCAAGTGTACTGTTTTCTTTCTCAACGTGTTTTGTATTGAGAAAGCAAAGAGTCTTTTTATTCAGTCTGAAGCCAGATTGATTTAGTTTAACTTGCCATAAATGGGGGATGACCTACATTTGATGCACCTTGTTTTCTTTGAGAACTAGGTAAGAAACTATATCATTTTGAGTTAGGTATGTTCTACATGAAATGGGATGTAGGTATTGATTATGGTGAAACTGCCTTGAATTCAGAATTTGTACAGAATGAAGATCCTTGTAGACTTCTTGAGGATCTCAGTCTGTTAAAAATTTAAAAATATGTAGCAATGATATGCAAAGTATTTTATTGAAATAAATATTTCTTTTCCTACCTAAATGACTATGCAATTATTGCAATTTAAGTCAAGGATGCATAGAGATAGGTCTTGTTTGCATGTAGTGATAGAGCAGGTGTTCAAAAATAGATTGAATGTTTGCCTTGGGCTAGAAATGCCACTCAATGGTGGCTTTTGGCCAACATCCAGCATGTGTCTCTGCGTACATTCTCTTTAATAGGACATTCTTCTGCATAGTAAAAGAAACAGTAACAGGTGATCCAAATCATAGAACTGACACTGGCTTTAAGGAAAGGCAGACACAAGTAGTCTAGGCAATCTAGGAAGCCATGATAGGAGATGAAACACAAGGGGACCCATTATGTTCAAACATTTGTGGTGGAAGGCATCTCTATAGGCAGTCTGTGGGTAGAGAAGAGCATTCAGGAAAATCATCAGTATAAATTTAAAAAGAAATGCAATTACCTGGATTTCAATTATCTTATTTAAAAATACCTCCACAATGAAGGTGGTGTGAAAAAAAGGAAATATGAGGTTGCAAACATTGCTCACCTAATGAGATAGCTCTACTTATTTTTGACATTTCTTTGACACTATACTTGGCAATGACTGTAAAATACATTTAATATTGAGTTCTCCAAAATTTTAGCTTATAATAGTAAATACTTTTCACAGCAGTACTGATAAGGAACCAAAATATTGTGTAATTTAATTTTGTCAGTAAGGGTGCTAACTTGGTTTTATGACTCAACTTATGAACTCTACATTCCCTATTACTTGATTTAATTTTAGTATTTTAAAACCTGTAGTAATGTTTGTCATATTTTAATTTTAGCTATTCCATTTCCATGGCCCATTTTAAATAAGTCATTGTGAATTTCAACAAGGTAGTCATAGATTTAACTCCCTTACATATATTAAGAGAATAGCTTAATGTATATTTAAATTGCATGCTGTATATTTAAAAGCATTTTAAATTCTTAGAATATAAAATACATATCAATACATATCAATATCAGGTAGTCATAAAACTCAAATATAATTGTTACCATTCTCTCTGCATCACTAATAGTATTTTTTTTTCTTTTGAGAAAGCATTAAACTTATTCTCATACATGTAAACAACCCATGTCTTGCAGATAAAGAAACTGGTACACTTATGATGACTTCCCTTTAAATAAGTATTTATTATTTATCATTAAAGTACATTGCCCAAGTTCATTGAATTAATATATCTAGGACTATAATAAGAGTCTATGTATCCCCATGATTTACTATATTCAATTTTAAAATTTGACCATAAAGTTCATAAATATGTCCTTACTGAATATCTTATTGTGCCTATGAATTATATAAGCTTGCAATTTCCAACTTCCAGCTACTATATTGAAATATAACATTAGTGACATCCCCACTGCTGTTTACCAAATATCAAAAGTTTTTTTTTATTTTTATTTCTAGCCCACAGAAAAAAATACATTTGATGACAATTTTGGCTGATTGAGTTTCTAAAGTTCAGTCAATAAATTGTGAACACAACCATGGCATTTTCTTTCAGGTTATAGAAATTAATTGCATTATAAATTGCCCAATTAAATACATTATAAATTTTCTTGGAGATTGTAGGATGGAATCATAGTATCTGGTAGTGTCTCCATAATCCTGTATTTCAGGATGTCAACTACTTTTAAATATTCCTATTGCTGTATTGATCATGAATTAGGAAAAAGTCACATTGTTGCTTCAAACATTCATAATTGTAACTAATTTTTTTTATCATTTTTAATTATATTTAGTTATCTGTGTATGTCATTTGGGCTTGTGCACTTGACAGTAGGTGCCTGTTGAGGATGGGGATGTGGGGTTACCTAAAACTTGAGTTATAGACATTTAAGTCTTCCTGTAATGGAGTGGCTGAAAGCTGGATGCATATCGTGTGGAGGAGCAGCAAGTATTCTTAACTAATGAGACTAATCTCTAGTCCCAGAAAATTAATATATTTCTGCTGTTTGTGCCTTCTCTATGTTAGTCAGACTTTTGTAGACACCAAACACTATAAAACACCTAATGTTGCCAATAATTTCAATAATTTCTTTCCCATGCAAAAAGAAATTAACTAAACTAATGTGGAGAAAATGATTGACATCATAGAGGAAATAAATAAGTCAATATTTAAGCCATTCCTTAGTTTTCCTCTCTTATAAATAATAACTTCTAAACTAACACAATTAAACCTAGATATTGTTGATACAAAAGGAGATAAGTAATGTTTCAATGGAGCAATCTTATTTAGTTCCTTGAGTTTTCAGTGAAGTTTGTACTTATAACCCACATATGAATTGCCACTGTAAAAGTATCAAACAATATTGAAAAAATTGACAGCAAAAGTAACAAATTTTCTTTACATGTTTCTGCTAAACTTGGTTTTTCCAGTTCCCTATATGTGAAGTTTATATCCATATGTTTAAATAATTATCCTTTAATCTTAGCTAAATAAATGTCATCATTCCACATGTGCCCCTGAGACACATGTTACTTGGAGGTGGGAGAGATGTCTCAATAATTAAGAGCACTTTTTTGCTGTGGCTATCAACTTTATCACTCCCAACCCATACATGGCAGCTCACAACTCTTTCTAATTCCAGATCCAGAACCAGGGCATTGAAGTTATCATTTGATGATCTCTACCGGCTCTTGCATGCATGTGGAGCACATACACACATTCAGGCACATGTGCATATACACATAGGCACACACCTCACACAAATAAATTTGTCATATTTTAATTGGCTGTAATATTTATGAAGTTTAAAGGATTTTGTATGTACATCATAAAAACTGATTAACTTCAGTGAGTATTGTGAAGTAGCAGTTGCTTAACCTACATTAGGGTAGACTCTATGTCTTTAACATTTAATTTTGAGATTATAATTTAATTATACATTTCTTTCTTCCCTTTCCTCTGTCCAAATCATCCCATATATTACTGAACAGTCTCCTGCACATTCACAGCCTTTTTCCCACTATACTGCCTGTAATTATTATAATTCTATTTAATTTGTCAGAACTATAAAACTACTTTTATTCATTTTCATTTCTATGTAAATTACAAATCTTAAGTTTTCTGTTCAAAATTTGCCTTTATTTTTCTTCATTTAAAGAGTGAAATATCTAAAAGCCTCAACTCTCCTCACTTTCAAATTTGGGACATTATTTACTTCAACATACACTTTTTTATTGCTCCTGTATTACCCCAGCGATACGATTTGTGGCCCTAAAGAGAAAACCAAGATCTACTTGAGAGGTAAAGTCTGCCAGAGTTATGCCCTGACTGATCCATGTTCTGATTTCAATCATGGGAAAACATCTTGTTTTACTTGCTTGGATATGCTGAATTGGATATGTTTTTAAATTTCTCATACCTAACAATCAGTTTTAATAACATTTTTCTTGTGTTTCCATTTCATTTCTGGGATGATAACTCAAATTGAAATATATACCCACTCTTTGATTTTCTATTTGTGGACTCTATTTTAAAGTAATGGAAATATGAGTCTTTTTTTCTGATACAATGTATAAGTTTTCATATAATTACTATATTTCTAATTCAATTTCTCTTTATTTCTACGTGCTATTTTTCCTTTTTAAATATTTGTTACTGAAATTTGACTTTCTATTTACTATGGAAAATGTCAAAGATTATTTGTAAACTTGTATTATATTTCATATATTATATTAATTCAAGAGCTGTAAACTTTTGGTCCTTTGGTATAATAAATACTGTATAAATCACCAATTAGACATAGATTATAACTGATCATAAATAGCCACTGTATTGTAAATAATGTGAAGCTGTTTGAAAATGCTTTAAAAGGTTTAAATAATTTTAGGTGTTCTTACATGATATATAATATGCTGATCATAGTGATAAAAACTTAAAATAGGCCCACAGTACTTTAAACATAATTATATTACCTATTTTATCTTAAATATTGTTGTATAACATTTTTAATTTATTAAATATTATAAAAAGCCTTTATGAAGAATTATATTTAAAAATGTAATTCAATGGAATTATAATGAAACTATACATCAGAAAGTCAATTTCTAAAAATATGTCTTCTTATAACAAGAATGTTATAGTTCATAAAACATCATCAAGGTGCAAATTTACCATTCATTTGTATTCTGTAAAGCTCTTCAGCAAAGGGCTTTATAAATTTTTAACTAAACATGGGTGGATACAACATGAATACACTTTCTTTAATTTTAAAATAACATTGTTTCTCTAAGTAAAATTATTCAAATTAAGACCTTAATTCTTATTTTAACCTTGCAGTTTATTTAACTCTTTTCATAATGATTTGAACTATATGTTTAAAATTGAAAAACAATGAGAGAAATAATTTTTCCTTGAGTAATAATTTGTTAGTTAGGACATGTATAACACAAAAATGCTTCTCGCTACTATTTCATAATGAAAACTTTTATGTTGATATTTTACATAATTTCTAAACACATTTTTTAAAAGCCAGAATTATCTGTCTTTAAAACAAACGTTATGTAAAAATTTAAAAAAAAATGACTGTGGTCATAGCCATGTTGTTTTTTGCTATTTTCCAAATATGTTTAGTAAAACAATCTCAATTTCATAAATTAACCCAAGAATATACTTAAGAAATAATGCCAAATGAATTTGCCTTCAAAATGTTTTAGCAGCAAATAGCCTTCAAGTATTCAATATGTTAATTCTCTAATTTTTGTTTTATCTCATCCCCAAAAGGGGAAGTATCAGTAGTCTTTATTATGTCTGTAATGTGAAACTTTTTAGATACTTTTGATTCAGTTTCCAAATTGCCTTGTACAAATAAATTAAGATAGACAAAAATTTCTATGGCTCACAGTCCCAGAGAGTTTGAGTCTTTGATAGTGGGAAAGTGTACAAGGGCAGTATGATTTTATGGTGGTGGGAGCCTGTAGAGAGGATGGATGTTAGTTAGTATCAGGACATCAGGAAGCTGAGGAAGTGGGACAGGAACCCACAAAAGCCTGCCTCTAGAAAGATGCTTCTGCCACTAGGCTCATATCCTGAAAGTTCCCTTGCTTTAGACAGTGCTACCAGACGCAGACTAAGCGGTCAATCACAGGAAAATACAGTGGATATTTCAGATTCAAACTATAAGAAATAACAAAGTGAATGCTTATTGTTGATTTAAGTAGGATCGCTGGAATGAATCTTTAGAAATTTCCCCTTAATTTATGAGACATTGTATTAAAAATCTGTTGAATAGAGGTAGAAATATGCCCTGTCAAAATCTTAGTAAGAACCATGAGGATTTACTTTTCATGTTCTTATTCTAAAGTGAATTATGGCATGCATAAGAATAAAGTACTGCTTTTATAATATTAGATCAATTGACATTTCTAATTTCTTCTTGAATATGATACAGAAACAAAAAATTGTAATTCTGAACTACTATGAATTAAATATTTTTCATAACTAAATGAAAGTAATTTGGCAAATCCTTTATACTTCTATAAATTACATTATTTGACTGGCATACTAGTAGAAAGTACGTTATAAAATTAACATATTATGAGTCTATCACTAATTATTAAGAGGTTCAATATATACTTAAGAAATGTTTAAAAAAATGTGTTGTGATGAATAATTCTTCATTAAGCAGAACAAACACATAGAATAACTTCTGTGAATGACATTTTTCATATTCAAGAAGAAAAGATGCCTCCCAAACTAAAAAAAGATAAGATCACTTGACTTACAGCAGACTAAGGTTAGATTTGACAAGTTAATTCTCCACAGATCTAAACTTAATTCCACACAATATTTTAATATATAAAGTTGAATGAGAAAATTATTTTATATGCTAAAATGACTTTAAGACATTACAAATCAAAACAGCCCTCCACCTCCCTGATAGATCATGCCCTCGAGATATTGCCTAGACATTGCTTGAATTTCCTTCCAGAAATGGTGAATGTAATTCTCAGAGTGATTTAGATCTGGAAGAATTTTAAATGAGATTTTAATAGGCCAGGAAGGAATTCTAGTACTTGCGTGTTCATAGATGCCGTTCTATCACATATTTCTTTCCAGGAACATTTAGGGAATTGCAAATTCCTTGAATTTGAATTACTGTTGAACCACCACTATTTGCTCGGATGTGCTTATTATTAAATCACAACTATATTAAGTCAATGATTTTCAAGAGGTCAGATACCTCATACTTGGTTTTGAATTACAATATTACTGAAAATGTTCCAGACTAAACAGAAGTCATCTCTTTTTGCTAACGACCAAATTTCTTGTGAGAGGGGATGCTGAAGGAATATTTTGAACACAACACACATTTGGGTGAGTTCACAGAAAGTAGTAATGAAAGCCAACAACACATATTTACCATGATTTCGAAAGTAAGTGTACTCACTGTGGCTGTTATTCAACCTAAGATTGTGGAGTACAGTAATGCTAATGGAGTGATAACAACTGAGATCACCCCTGAGATTTCACTGAACACTTTGTCAAGGTCACCTGCATCTAGTCAGTAGGTTGGTGTGGATTTGTTCAATGTATGATACCTTGGTTTTGAGCTGCAGAGGAAGAAGCTTCCTGTTTGCTTATAGCCTGGACACAACATTTCAAAACTTCCATTTCTTTCCTTTCATTCAACATTGAGCTAGTCAACAATCCAAATTATGACATGCATTTAGGATTGGCAGAAACTATTGGTTAACATTTTAAAATACTACCTCCTTGATCTAACAGAGAAATAGAGATTTTTGATTAATTTATGATTTTTTTTCTTGGCAGACTGGCATTAAACATGAAGAAAACAAAATATACCTTAAAAAGACTTATAAATAAATAAATAAATAAATAAATAAATAAATAAATAAATAAATACTTGTTAAGTTTTAATGATTATTGTATTATTGGGCTAATGGAAATATCAATTTTAAATGGCTTCTGTCTGTGATAGCTTCATCGAAGCTTAACCACAATGAATTAATGTTTCTAGTATCATTTTAGAAATGAGCAAATACAATTTTAAGTTATATAATTAAATGTGATTAAAATCAAAGATAAATATGACACTTAGTTCATTTGAAGCTGCTATCAATTATAATCACATTTAAGAATATCACTCTGTTAGATTCTCACCATTGATGAGATAGCAGATTATATTTAGAAATAAATTTAGATCTTTACGTTAGTGATGTGGTTGTTTATATTGCTTTGTTTTTCATTTATTTAGCTTAATTAATTCAACTTTATTTATTTTTATAAACATTTTGCCTTTGTGTTTCTGCAGTTCATGAAAGAATTCCCTGGGGAAGTCAGAAGAGGACACTAGTGCCCCTGGAAACTGTAGTTACAAAAGATTAGTAGGTGAGTGGCCATGTGCGTTCTGGGAATCAAACCAAGTTCCTCTGGAAGACCAGCTTTTGCTCTTAAATGCTGAGCTATCCTTTTTAAATTTCATAATTTTCAAAAGTTCTTATTTAAAAGTACTTTTCATACAATATATTATGATAAAGGCTTTCCATTTTTAATTGAGCTGTTGTTTTCTTGATTTGTTTTTTCAGTTATTTATAGTTTCAGAATTTTGATCCTGTGTCATATATATTGGGCAAAGATTCTCAACCAGTTGGGGAAGTTCCTCTTCACCTTATTGATTATTTTCTTAGCTGTCTAGAGCGTTTTTAGGTTCCTGAGTTTCAATTGTCAGTTGTTGGCTTCAATTGCTGAACAAATGAGTTCTATTTAGAAAGTCGTTTCAGGCACCTGTATCTTGGAGGTTAGTGCCTTGATTTTCTTCTAGCAGTTTAAGTACTTCCAAGACTTAATTTGCTTTCTTAGACGCATTTGAAGTTAGCTCTTGTGTAGGATGATTGATCCTGGAATAACGTTATTCATCTATGTGTGAACATCCCATTTCACCAGCACCATTTGTTGAAGATGCTTTATTTTCAACCAGTTATGTTTTTATCCTCTATGTCAAATATTAGGTGTCTGTAATTGTTTGTACTCATCTTAGCACATCATTTTTTGTTCAGCCCTTCTTCACGTCTTTTTCTTGCCAGTAGCATTTTTTGTTAATATAATTCTATAATCAATCTTTGAATCTGGAATGTTAGTTCCTGAATCATATTGTATCTTATATGAAGTTGCTTTGGCTATTTGGAAAGTTTTGTGGCTCCACATAAATTTTATTTTTTATTTTTCTCTTTCTCTGACAAAAATGTGGGGATTTAATTGTAATTGTATCAAATCTATAAATATACTTGGTAAAATGGTCATTTTCAAAACACAATTCATGAGCACCAGGGCTTTCCATTTCCTATTGTCTTTCTTAGTATTTCTTCAGATACAAAGATTCCTTTATAGAGGTCTTCTACCTCCTTGGTTAGGTTTTTTTATAGATGTTTCATTTTATTTGCTATAACTGTAAATGAAAATATTTCTGTTATCTCTTCATTAACGTATTTATTTTAGCATATAGAAATCCTAGTGATTTTAAAGCTGATTATGTATCCCACCATTTTGATGAAATTGTTTATAACTTCTAAAAGTATTCATACATAATTTTTGAGGTCTCATATATATCATATCATTTGAAAATAAGATAATTTGACTTTCTTTCCTGTTTGTATTCCTTTAATTTTCTTCTACTGTCATTATTTTTAACTATTGCTTTGAACACTATATTGAAAAGGAGTAAGAATAGTGGACATCACTGTCTCTTTTCTGATTTTAATGTGATTGCCTTCAATGTTCTTTGTTGTTTTAAATATTTTTATTTTATAGTTAACCTAATTTCACATATCAGCCATGGATTCCCCTGTGCTTTCTCCTCCCACCCACCAGCCCTCTCCCCCAGTACATCTCCCATTCCCACCTCCTCCAAAGCATTCTCTGCTGAGGAGTCAGCCCAATCTGGTAGATTCAGTTGAGGCATGTCCATTCCTCCCTATACCAAGGCTGAGCAAAGTGTCCCAGCATAAGCCTCAGGCTCCAAATAGCCAGTTCATGCACCAAGGACAGGTCCTGGCTCTACTGCTTGTTTGCCTCCCACATAGTTCAAGTTAATCAACTGTGTCACTTATCCAGAGAGCCTAGTCCAGTTCCATCAGGACTCCTCAGCCATTGGTTCACAGTTCATGTGTTTCCACTAGTTTGGCTATTTGTCCCTGTGCTTTTTCCAATCATGGTCTCAATATCTCTCTCACTCATAAAATCCCTCCTGTCTCTCGCCAATTGGACTCCTGGAGCTCCATCTGGGGCTCAGCTTTGGATCTCTGCATCTATCAGGCACTGGGTGAGAGATCTATCATAACAGCAAGGGTGTTCAGCCACCTGATCACTAGAACAGATCAGCTCAGGCATTCTCTCGACCATTGCCAGCAGTCTACAGTGGAGGTATCTTTGTGGATTTCTGAGGACCTCTCTAACACTCTGTTTCTTCCTATTACTCTGGGGTCTTCATTCATCATGGTATGTCCCTCTCTGTTCTCCCACTCTGCTCCTGATCCAGCTGGGACCTCTCACTCCCCTAAGCTCTCTTCCCCCACCCTTGCCCCCTATGACTCCCCCCCAAACCCCAGTTTGCTCATGTAGATTTCATCAATTTCTCTGTCACTGGGCGATCTCTTTGTCTTTCTTAGGATCCTCTTTAATAGGTAGCCTCCCTGGAGTTGTGAGTTGCAGTCTGGTTATCCTGTGCTTTACATCTAGTATCCACTTATGAGTGAGTACATACCATGTTTGTCTTTCTGAGTCTGGGTTACCTCACTCAGGATGTTTTTTTTTTCTAGTTCCATCCATTTGCCTGCAAACCTCATGATGTCATTGTTTTTCTCTGCTGAGTAGCAATCCATTGTACATAAGTACCACATTTTATTTATCCATTCTTCAGTTTAAGGGCATCTAGGTTGTTTCAAGGTTCTGGTTATTACAAATAATGCTGCTATGAACACAGTTGAGCATGTGTCCTTGAGTTATGATTGAGCATTCCTTGAGTATATGCCCAAGAGTGGTATAGCTGTGTCTTAAGGAGGTTGATTCCCAATTTTCTATGAAAACGCCATATTGATTTGCAAAGTGGCTATACAAGTTTGCATTCCATAATCCACAAGTGTTCCCCTTGCTCCACATCCTCTCCAACATAAGCTGTCTTCAGTGTTTTTGATCTTAGCCATTCTGATGGGTGCAAATAGATCCATATCTGTCACCATGCATAAAACTTAAGTACAAATGGTTCAAGTACCTCAACATAAATCAAGTTTATACTCTGAACCTGATAGAAGAGAAAGTAGGAAGTAGTCTTGAATGCATTGGCACCAGAGACCACTCCCTAAATATATCACCAGTAGCACAGACACTGATAGAAACAATAAATAGGACCCCTTGAAACTGAGAAGCTTTTGTAGGGCAAAGGACACAGTCAACAAGACAAAATGACAGCCTACAGAATGGGAAAAGATCTTTACCAACCCTACATCTGACAGAGGGCTGATGGCCAGAACACATAAAGAACTCAAAAAATTAGACATCAAAATACCCAACAGTCCAATTAAAAAATGGGCTATAGAGCTAAACAGAGAATTCTCAACAGAAGAAGCACAAATGGCTGAAAGACATTTAAGGAATTGCTCAACATCCTTAGCCATCAGGGAAATGCAAATCAAAACGACTCTAAGATACCATCTTCAGTGTTCTTTGATTCAGGGTGATATTAGTGTGAGTTTATCATAAATATCTTTATTATGTTGGTATAATAAATTATAGTGCTACTGTTTCTAATACTTTTATCATGAAGGTAGGCTGAAGCATGTCAAATGATTTTTCTGAATTATTGCTGATGATCATGTGCTTTTTGTCTTTAAGTCCATTTCTATGGTTTATTATACTTACTGACCTAAGTACATTGTATAAAACTTTCATCTCTAGGTTAAAGCTAAACTGACCATTGTGGATGGTCTTTTTCTTCTTTGCTTGTATTCTGTTTGTTGTATTTGCAGGTTTCTGTGTCAAGGTTCATCAGGAACATCATCCTGAAGTTCTGATTTTTGTCGTGTCTTTATCTAAATTGGAAATTAGATTAACACTGGCTTCCCTAGAGTTTGGAAGTGCTTCTTCTAGTTCTGTTTATTTGAATAATTTAAGAAGCATTGGTTGTAGTTCTTCTTTTAAAAATATGGTAGGAATCTATTGCTAATCCATTTTGGCCTAGGTGGTCTTTCAGTAGGGCACTTTTTTTTTTTTTTATTATTGGTTTCATTCTCATCTTTTTTTATGGATCCGTTTAGGTGGGTGTTTTTTCTTCCTTCAACATTGATACTATGGCTAGGTTTTCATTCATTCAATTAATCATTCATTTTTTAAAATGACAATAACACAGAATATAATAAGATTAAATTAAAAAAAAAAAACTATCACACTGAAGTTATACATGACAAACCAACAAAAGTAATAGAGCCCAAGACAAGGGACAAGAATCAGAGATCACTGGTTCTCTTACTTAGGAACTGCACAAAAACACTAAACTGGAAACCATAATATTAGGGCAGAGGACTGCTGCAGACCTGTGAAGATCCCTTACATGCTGCTTCTGTCTCTGTGAGTTCATATGAACTTTGCTTACATTGATTTAGAGTATCTTGTTTTCTCAGTCTCTTCCATCCTTTCTGGCTCTCATTTTTTTCTTTCTCTTCCATGGAGTTTTGTGGGGTCTGAGAGGAGGGAATTGAGGAAGACATACTATTTAAGGCTGAGTATTTCAAGGTCTCTCACTCTCTTTGCAATATCTGACTTTGTATTTGTTCCCATCTTCTGCAGGAGGAAGCTTCTCCAATAATATACTGAACAATGCATTGATAATATTTGTCTTTCTGAATGTGATATGCCTCACTCAGCATGATTTTTTTTTTCTAGTTCCATCCATTTGCCTGTAAATTCCATGTTATGCTGAGCAATACTTGTAAATGAACCACATTTTCTTTATCCATTCTTCAGTTAAGGGACATTTAGATTGTTTCCAGTTTCTGGTTATTATAAATAAAGCTTCAAAAAGCAAACAAACAAATAAATAAATAAACAAATAAATAGATAGGTAAAGCTGCATTAAACACAGTTAATCACATGTCCTTGTAGTAGGATAGAGTATCCTTTGAGTATATGCCCAAGAGTGGTATAGCTGGGCATTGAGGTAGATCAATTTCCAATTTTCTGAGGGAATGCTGTACTGATTTGCACAGTGACTGCATAGGTTTTATCCCCACCAGCCATAGAGGACTATCCCCCTTCCACCACTTCCTTGTCACATGAGCTGTTATTTATGGGTTTTTTTTTTAGCCATTATGAAAGGTATAAAATGGAATCTAAAAGTAGTTTTGATTTGCATTTCCAGGTAGCTAAGGCTGTTGAACATTTCTTAAAGTGTTTCTCAGCTACTTGGTATTACTCTATTGATAGTTCTCTGTTTAGCTATGTTGTTCCTCATTTTCAATTGGATTATTTGGTTTGTTTGTTGATACCTAATTTCTAGAGTTCTTTATATACTTTGGGTATTACACTTCTATTCAAATGTGGAATTGAAAAAAAAAAAAAACTTTTCCCATTTTCTAGGCTGCTTTTTGTCCAATTGACAAAAAAAGTGTCAATTGCCTTACTGTAGAAGCTTTTCAGTCTAAGGAGTCCCATTTACTAATGGTTGATTTGCATGATCAGTGTTACTGTTTAAAAAGTCATCTCCTGCACCAATGTTTTCAAGGTTATTTCCCACCTTCTCTTCTATCCTGTTCTGTGTGTGGTTTTATGTTGAGTTGTTCGATACACTTGAACTTGAGTTTTGTGCAAAGTGATAAATATGGATCTATTTGCATTCTTCTACATTCAGACATCTACTTTGACTAGCACCACTTGTTGAAGATGCTTTCTATTTTCCCAGGGTATGTTTTATAGTCTCTCCAGTACTTTTACCATGAATGGCTGTATCATTTTGACAAAGGCTTGCTTTGACATCAAATGAGATGATCATGCATTTTTATTCTTTTACTTTTTTATATTGTAGACCTACATCTCTGGGATGAAGCCTACTTGATCATGGTGATGCTTTTATTTTTAATTTTTTTCCCCTTTGGTGTGTTCTTGTATTTTGTTTGCTAGAATTTTGCATCTATATTCATTGTGGAAGTTGATCTATAATTCTTTTTCTTTGTGGAATCTTTCTGTGTTTTGGTAGCAGAGTAACTGAGAATTCATGAAATAAATTGGTCAGTGTTCCTCCAGTTTCTATTGTGGTAAAAAATTGAGGATTATTGCTGTTAATTCTTCTTGAAAATCTGGTAGAATTCTGCCCTAATACTGTCTGGCCCTGGGCTTTTTCCTGTTAAGAGAATTTTAGTGACTGCTTCTATTTCATCAGGAAGTATAGGTCTATTTAAATTATTCACTGATCTTGAGTTACCTTTGGTAACTCTATCTATTAAGAAAACGATACACTCCCATCTGGACCAGAGGTGAGTGCCTGGGATATAGTCAGAGAGGCAACTGCACCTGGGTCCCACTGCTAGACAAAGGCCACCCTGGGAGGACCTGACCAACTTGGCCCCAGTTGCCTGCCAATCGGCAGGTCCTTCGGGAAGCCTCCCCTTTTCCAAGACTGCAGGCAGACACTGCAGTCTCCACACCCTGCCCCCACACCCATTTGCCCAAGACCCCAGCCACTTCCTGAGACTCAGAGACCAGCCCCCAGCTTCCTTCCTGCCCTTGAACTCCCATCTGGACCAGAGACCAGAGGAACTCCCATCTGGACAAGAGGAGCTCCCATCTAGACAAAATAAGGAGATGTCAGGGACTTCCCAAGACTCAGAGTCTAGCCCCCCAGCTCCTGTCTGGCCAGTACTCTCATCTGGATCAGCACTCCCATCTGGCCCAGAGTTTCCATCTGGACCAGAGAGAGGCTCCCTAAATCTGTCAACTCTCTCTGGACCAAGTACACTGATAAGACCAAGAACAAACACAAGAGGAGATGAGTAGACATCGAGGCAGAAGTACATACAACAAAATAAAGAGCAATACAGCATCACCAGAATCTAGCCGTTCTCCAACAGGTAGACCTGAACATCACAGAATGGAAGAAGAAGAAAACAACCTTATAAGTAACATCATGAAGAGGCTAGAGCCTTATATAGAAGAAATCAAAAATAAAGTAGAGGAACAGACAAACAAAAAATGGGAAGAACGCTATAAAAAACTAGAGGAAAGGACAATTAAAGCAGAAGAAAACAATAAATCCTTGAATGAAAATCATGAAAAAGCAAGGGAGACAATCCAAGAACTGAAGAGGGAAATAGAAAAAAATGAAGAGGACAGTAGCAGAAGGAATGCTAGAAATTTGAAAATCTGAGTAAACAAACAGGACCTTCAGAGGCAAGTATAACCAACAGAATGCAAGAGATGGAAGAGAGGATCTCTGGTGTTGAAGATACGGTAGAAGAAATAGATTCATCAGTCAAAGAAAATACTAAAACCAACAAAGTCATGACCCAAAATGTCCAAGAAATTTGGGACACCATGAAAAGACCAATCCTACAAATAATAGGGATAGAGGAAGGAGAGGAATACCAACTCAGTGGCACAGAAAATATATTTAACAAGATCATAGAAGAAAACTTTCCCAACTTAAAGAAGGAAATGCCTATGAAGATACAAGAAGCCTATAGAACACCAAACAGACTAGACCCACCAAAAAAGTCCCCTCGGCACATAATAATTAAACAACTAAACGTACAGAATAAAGAAAGAATATTAAGGGCAGCAAAGGAAAAAGGCCAAGTGACTTATAAAGGCAAACCCATAAGAATAACACCCAATTTCTCAATGGAGACTTTGAAAGCCAGAAGGACATGGACAGATATAATGCAGCCACTAAGAGACCATGGATGCCAGCCTAGACTAATATACCCAGCAAAATTTTCAATCATCATAGATGGAGTGAACAAGACCTTCCAAGACAAAACCAGATTTAAACAATACTTATCCACAAACCCAGCCCTACAGAAAGCACTAGAAGGAAAATTCCAACCTAAGGAAGGCAGATACACCCATGAAAACACAGGGAATAGATAACACCACAACAGTAAACCCCAAAGAAGAGAAGTACACACACACTACCACCAAAAAATAAAAATAAAAACAGGAATGAACAATCACTATTGGTGAAATTATTAAGGCCACTCCATGTTGTTAAAAGGGAGGTTTATTTTGAGGGGTAACTTACAAATGAAGGGGTAGGTTGCATGGTCTGGCAAAGGTATAGCCCAGTCCAGCAGTGTTCTCTGGAGAACTCTGCTTGGTCTACCTCCAGCATCCAGGGTCCCGAAACCAAGAGAGACCTCCTCTCAATCCTTGGTCTTCCGCTTCCTCCTCCAACCTGACTTGTGGGTGTGACCATTACCAAATCCTCAATGGGGGTTGGAACTTCCAGGCCAATGCTGGGATGGCTATCCACTACATCTCCCCCTTTTGTCTAAATAAGAAAGTTCTAACCTAATACAAGACTATATACAAAGAGATGGTTATCTATAGTGATATTTTATTTGTATTGAAATGTGATTTTATTTGTATGTCAATAAAGTTGCCTTGAGGTCAGAGCAAGCCAGAGCAGAAGCCGAGCAGTAGTGGGGCACGCCCTTAATCCCAACATGGAGGCGGTACAGTTTACTGCCAGCTCTGGGTCTGAAGCCATGTGTACCATCAAGTATCAGAAGCAGTTCTATCAAAGCAGCACATAGCCTAGAAATCTTTTTTTTTTCTTTTTTTAACCTAGCAAAGGCTAAATCTACCATGCAGCAGAGTAAAGTGTCGCTTATAGATTCCTCATTCCCGCCACACTGCAAGGTCAGATGCACACGCCAGAAACCTGCCATAGTAGCTCAAACCAGCAGGCTGCCGCTAACTTCAGAGAGACAACTAGGAAGCTGTTTTTAGCTCCGTTTTAGAATCTTTTTTTGTCAGGTTTTAGGTAGAAACTCTTGCCCCACGTTGGGCGCCATTTGTAGTTAGAGTTTTCCTGCCTAGCCCAGTCAAGCCAAATCTCTCTTACCCGCCAGTCCCACAGTCGCTCAGACCCAACCAAGAAAGCACACAGAAACTTACATTGTTTATAAACTGTATGGCTGTGGCAGGCTTCTTGTTATCTACTTTTTCTCTCTTAAATTAACCCATTTCTGCTTATCTATACTTTGCCACATGGCTTGTGGCTTACCAGTGTCTTTACATGTTGCTTCTCATGGCGGCGGCTGGCGGTGTCTCTCTCCAGTCTTCTACTTCCCAGAATTCTCTTCTCTCTTGTCCCGCCTATACTTCCTGCCTGGCCACTGGCCAATCAGAATTTTATTTACACAGAGCCATATCCATTATACTATGTATATATTTCTACTTGTGTTTAAGGTATTATGTTTGTATAGCACATTTTAAATTGTAATGGATAATTAAAAATAGATTAATAATTAATCAGCTGTGATAATCATAGCCGTGTTAGTTAAGTCTTCTAGGTATACATAGAGATATTTTCAAATAGATAGGTAATCAAATACTTCAAAGACCTTCAGAATATGGCATTTAAAATATTTTTAAAATTTAGACTTTCTGGACAGTGAGACATGTCTGCTCCTGGCAACACCGATTTACTTCAGAGACAACTATGGGCATTGAAGACACTTCATATGGAGTTTATCTTCACCTTGGCAAAAATAGCCATTTGGGCAAGAAACTGTTCTTGCCTGGACTGCTCGATCAACTGGACATACAGGACCCATAGGAAGGTGACCACTGAACTTTGCTTGACAAAATGGTCCTCAGGCTCCTGCTTCACAGAGGAAACGGCCAGACATTCTACAGGACACTGAGAGAAGTGACCAAGAGACTCTAGCCCTATGGGCTGAAGACAGATGCCCCAACTTTACAAAGGAACATTAGGTGACTGTCCAGGCTGCCAGCTGTCTCTGTCTACTCTTGCAAGACTCCTGAAAAATGCTTACATCCTTCTCCCGGTTCTCAGGTAATATTATATCCTTCTGAGGTCTTTGATGTGGTTGAAGACTAGATAGTTATAATTTCCTCAGTTATGATAAAAGATACATTAGATATAAAACCTTAGACTCATAAATATAAGATAGATAGGATATCTTCTTTAATATTGTAACTGTAATTCTTGCTTGATAATTGTTTTGTTATATGTAATTGTACTATGTAAAAGTTAAAACCTTCCTTTAAAAAAAAAGAAAAGGGGAAGTGCTGTGGATATGGCTCTGTGTAAATAAAATTCTGATTGGCCAGTGGCCAGGCAGGAAGTATAGGCGGGACAAGAGAGAAGAGAATTCTGGGAAGTAGAAGACTGGAGAGAGACACCGCCAGCCGCCGCCATGAGAAGCAACATGTAAAGACACTGGTAAGCCACAAGCCATGTGGCAAAGTATAGATAAGCAGAAATGGGTTAATTTAAGAGAGAAAAAGTAGATAACAAGAAGCCTGCCACAGCCATACAGTTTATAAACAATGTAAGTTTCTGTGTGCTTTCTTGGTTGGGTCTGAGCGACTGTGGGACTGGCGGGTAAGAGAGATTTGGCTTGACTGGGCTAGGCAGGAAAACTCTAACTACAGTTATCAAATATTGTCCAGGAGTAATGAGGGTTAATGACCTTGATAAGTTGGAATTACAATAAGTGCAAACAATATCAAGCAAAAAACACATAGTAAAATCCAGGGAAGTCTAGGGCATGGGTAGGTGGCCTGTTACAAAGATCATTCCAAAAGGTGTCCTATCCTAAAGAACCTGAGTCTAATACTTAATATATTCTATCTAAGATATTATATATGTATATATACTAAGTTGTAACTATAACTGCTAATCTCCAACCTCATCAAAGACCTGAGAAGGAATATAATAATACCTGAGAAATGGGAGAAGGATGCAAGCAACTTTCGGGAGTCTTGCAAGAGTAGACAGAGACAGCTAGCAGCCTGGACAGTCACCTAATGTTTCTCAGCATTGTTGATGCATTCAAATTGGCTACAGGCCTAGAGTATCTGACAGACCATTTTCAGAAGCAGGAATTCTGAAAGACCATCTTACCCTGTCTTGGCAAAGTATAGTGGTCGTTTTGCTTGTGTCCCACTTGTCCAGAAAGGACAACATTTGTACTGTTAGCAGTTGAGGCAAGGGCAGTTCTTTGCCCAGTAGGCCATTTTGTGCCAAGAAGACAAACTTCCAAATGGAAATGTCTTAGAAGCCCAACATTCTCTCGGGATCAAATTGGTGCTGCCAGGAGCAACTGTGTCTCATGTCAACAGAATTCTAAGTTATTTAAATGCCATATTCTCTAGGTCCATGGAGTGTAGATTACCTGTCCATCTGACCTGGAGAGATGGCTCAGAGTTTAAGAGCATTGACTGTTCTTTCAGAGGTCCTGAGTTCAATTCCCAGCACCACATGGTGGCTCACAACCATCTATGAAGAGACCTGATGCCCTCTTCTGGCCTGCTAGCATACAAGCAGACAGAACACTGTATATGTAATAAATACAATAAATATTAAAAAAAAAAAGCCCAGCTAGCTCAGTCAGTAGAGCATGAGACTATTAATCTCAGAGCCATGGGTTCGTGACCCAAGTTGGGCGCCAGATATTGGTGAAATTATTAAGGCCACTCTATGTAATTAAAAAGGAGGTTTATTTTGTGGGGTAACTTACAAATGAAGGGGTAGGTTTCAGGGTCTGGCAAAGGTATAGCACAGTCCGGCAGTGTTCTCTGGAGAAGTCTGCTCAGTCTACTTCCAGCTTCCAGGGTCCTGGAACAAAGAGAGAGACCTCCTCCCGATCCTCGGTCTTCTGCTTCCTCCTCCGCCCTGCCTTGTGGGTGTGACCATTACCGAAGCCTCAATGGGGGTTGGAACTTCCAGGCCAATGCTGGGATGGCTATCCACTACAAATCAATGGTCATTAATATCACTTAATATCAATGGACTTAATTCACCTATAAAAAGACACAGACTAGCAGAATGGATATGAAAACAGGACCCATCTTCCTGCTGCATACAAGAAACACACCTCAAATTCAAAGACAGACACCTCCTAAGAATAAAAGGCTGGGAAAAGACTTTCCAATCAAATGGTCTTAAGAAGCAAGCTGGTGTAGCCATCCTAATATCCAGCAAAATAGACTTCAAACTAAAATCATTCAAAAGAGATGATGAAGGACATTACATATTCATCGCAGGAAAGATCCACCAAGATGAAGTTTCAATTCTGAACATTTATGCCCCAAACACAAGGGCATCCACATATGTAAAAGAAACATTACTAAAGCTTAAATTACATATAAAACCCCACACATTAATAGTGGGAGACTTCAACACCACACTTTCACCTCTAGACAGATCGGCCAAATTGAAACTTAACAGAGACATAATGGACTTAACTGATGTTATGGCACAAATGGACTTAATTGATATCTACAGAACTTTCCACCCAAACAAAAAAGAATATACCTTCTTCTCAGCACTCCATGGAACCTTCTCTGAAATCGACCACATACTTGGCCACAAAGCAAATCTTAACATATACAAAATAATTGGAATAACCCACTGTGTTCTATAAGACCACCATGGTTTAAAGTTAGATTTCAACAACAAAAAACTGCAGAAATCCTACAATTTCATGGAAACTGAACAATGCTCAACTGAATCACCAATGGGTTAAGGAAGAAATAAAGAAAGAAATTAAAGACTTCCTAGAGATCAATGAAAATGAATACACCACATTCCCAAACTTATGGGATACTATGAAAGCAGTGCTAAGAGGGAAATCCATAGCACTGAATGCCCACATAAGGAAGCTGGAGAAATCTCACGCGAGTGACTTGACAGCACACCTGAAATCCCTTGAACAGGAAGAAGCAAAGTCTCCAAGGAGGAACAGACTCCAGGGAATTATCAAATTGAGAGCTGAAATCCATAAAATAAAAATAAAGAGAACAATACAAAGGATTAATGAAACAAAGAGTTGTTTCTTTGAAAAGATCAACAAGATAGACAAGCCCTTATCCAAACTAACCAAAAGACACAGAGAGAGCATCCAAATTAACAAAATCAGAAATGAAAAGGGGGGCATAACAACAGACAATGAGGAAATCCAGAGAATCATCAATCATTCAAAAACCTCTACTCCACAAAACTGGAAAATCTAAAAGAAATGGATAATTTTCTGGATAGATACCACATACCTAAGTTAAATCAAGACCAGATAAACCATTTAAATAGTCCAATAACCACAAGGAAATAGAATCAGTCATTAAAACTCTCCCAACCAAAAAAAGCCCTGGACCTGATGGTTTCAATGCAGAATTCTACCAGATCTTCAAAGAAGACTTAAAAACAATACTCTTTTTATGTTCCACACAATAGAAGAAGAAGGCATATTATGAAACTCCTTCTATGAGGGTACAATTACTCTGATTCCCAAACCGAACAAAGATGCAACAAAGAAAGAAAACTACAGACCAAACTCCCTCATGAATATTGATGCAAAAATACTCAATAAAATTCTGGCAAACAGACTCCAAGAACACATCAAAACAATTATCCACCATGATCAAGTATGCTTCATCCCCAGGATGCAAAGGTGGTTCAACATACGAAAGTCCATCAATGTAATACACCATACAAACAAACCCAAGGAAAAAAACCACATGATCATCTCACTAGATGCAGAAAAGGCATTTTACAAAATCCAACACCCCTTCATGACAAAGGTCTTGGAGCGATCAGGAATACAAGGAACATACCTAAACATAATAAAGGCAATCTATAGCAAGCCAACAGCCAACATCAAATTAAATGGAGAGAAACTCAAAGCAATACCACTAAAATCAGGAACAAGGCAAGGCTGTCTCCTCTCCCCATACTTATTCAATATAGTACTTGAAGTTCTAGCCAGAGCTATAAGACAACATAAAGAGATTAAGGGGATACAAATTGGAAAGGAAGAAGTCAAGCTCTCCCTATTTGCAGATGACATGTTAGTATACATGAGTGACCCCAAAAATTCAACCAAGGAACTGATACAGCTAATAATATCCTTCAGCAACGTTGCAGGATACAAGATAAACTCAAAAAAATCAGTAGCCCTCCTATATACAGTAGACAAACAGGCTGAGAAGGAAATCAGAGATACATCACCATTTACAATAGCCACAAATATTATAAAATACATTGGGGTTACTCTAACTAAGCATGTGAAGGACCTATATGACAAGAACTTTAAGTCCCTGAAAAAAGAAATTGAAGAAGATGTCAGAAAATGGAAAGACCTCCCATGCTCATGGATAGGCAGGATTAACATAGTAAAAATGGCGATCTTACCAAAAGCAATCTACTGATTAAACACAATTCCCATCAAATTACCAACACAATTCTTCACAGACCTGGAAAGAATAATACTCAACTTCATATGGAAAAACAAAAAACCTAGGATAGCCAAAATATCCTATACAATAAAACAACCTCTGGAGGCATCACATTCCCCGACCTCAAGCTCTACTGTAGAGCTACTGTAATAAAAACAGCTTGGTACTGGCATAAAAACTGACATGTGGACCAATGGAATCAAACTGAAGACCCTAACATTAATCCGCACACCTATGAACATATAATTTTTGACAAAGAAGCCAAAAATGTACAATGGAAAAAAGAAAGCACCTTCAACAAATGGTGCTGGCATATGTCCAAGTGGATCAATGACCTCAACATAAATCCAGCTACACCAAACCTGATAGTAGAGAAAGTAGGAAGTACTCTTGAACGCATTGGCACCGGAGATCACTTTCTAAATATAACACCAGTAGCACAGACACTGAGAGAAACAATCAATCAATGGGGCTTGCTGAAACTGAGAAGCTTTTGTAGAACAAAGGATACGCTCAACAAGACAAAGCAACAGCCTATAGAATGGGAAAAGGTCTTCACCAACCCCACATCTGACAGAGGGCTGCTATCCAGAATATATAAAGAACTTAAGCAATTCGACATCAAAATGCCCAACAGTCCAATTAAGAAATGGGCTATAGAACTAAACAGAGAATTCTCCACAGAGGAAGTTCAAATGGCTGAAAGAAATTTAAGGAATTGCTCAACATCCCTAATTATCTGGGAAATGCAAATCAAAACGACTCTGAGATACCACCTTACACCTGTGAGAATGGCTAAGATCAAAAGCACCGAAGACATCTTATGCTAGAGAGGATGTGGAGCAAGGGGAACTCTCCTCCACTGCTGGTGGGAATGCAAGCTTGTACAGCCACTTTGTAAATCAATATGGCACTTCCTTAGAAAACTGGGAATCCATCTCCCCCAAGACCCAGCTATAGCACTCTTGTGCATATACCCAAGGAATACTCAATCATACCACAAGGGCATTTGCTCAGCTATGTTCATATCAGCTTTTTTTGTAATAGCCAGAACCTGGAAACAACCTAGATGCCCTTCAACTGAAGAATGGCTAAAGAAAATATGGTACATATACACAATGGAGTACTACTCAGCAGAGAAAAACAGTGACATCATGAGGTTTGCAGGCAAATGGATAGATCTAGAAAAAATCATCCTGAGTGAGGTAACCCAGACTCAGAAGGACAAACATGGTATGTACTGACTCATAGGAGGATACTAGATGTAAAACAAAGATGACTAGACTGCTACACAACTCCAGGGAGGCTACCTAGAAAACGGGACCCTGGGAAAGACCCAAGGATCATCCAATGACAGAGAAATAGATGAGATCTACATGAACAACTTGGACTACAGTGTGAGTAATAAAGGGCAAGTTTGAGGGAAAGAAAGCTTAGGGGATCAGGAGATCCCAGCTGGATCAAGAACAGAAAGGGAGAGTAAGGAATAACAGACCATGATAAATGAAGACCACATGAGACCAGGAATAGGCAGAGTGATGGAGAGGTCCCCAGAAATCCACAATGATATATCCTCAGTAGCCTGCTGGCAATGGTCGAGAGAAAGCCTGATCTGACCTAGTCTGGTGAACAGATGGACAAACACCCTAACATTCGTCTTGGAACTCTCATCCAATAACTAACTGATGGAAGTGGAGGCAGAGATCCTCAGCCAGGCCCCAGGTGGAGCTCCAGGTGTCCAACTGTCGAGAAACAGGAGGGTCGGCAAGAGCGTGAATTGCTGAATCCAAGATTGCAAAAAGCACAGGGACAAATAGCCAAAGGAATGGAAGCACATGAGTTAAGAAGCAGAGTCTGTGGAGCCCCCAGCTGGATCAGGCCCTCTGGATAAGTGAGACAATTGAATAGCTTGATCTGTTTGGGAGGTATGCAGTCTGTTTACCAGGATCTGTCCTTAGTGCATGAGCTGGCTGTTTGAATCCTTGGGCTTACACAGGGACACTTTGCTCAGTCTGGAAGGAGGTGACAGGACCTCCCTGTACTGAATCTACCAGGTTTAAATGAATCCCCAGGGTTGCCTTGATCCTGGAGGACATGGGATTGGAGGGGAGGCGCTGGGGGAAAGGTGAGGGTGGTGGCAGGATGGGGGAGGACAGGGGAACCCATGGCTGATGTATAAAATTTAAAACACATAATAATAAAGAAAAAAATTATTTATTAAAAAAAAAGAAAGAAAATGATACATTTCTTTTAGATTTTTCACTTTGGTGGATTTCCTGTGTCTGATGTTATGCACTCTGTTTTTTTCTGGTTTTCTTCATTTGGATATTCACCCATCATTTTTTTAGTTAATTTGGATAAGGGTTTGTCTATCTTGTTGATTTTCTCAAAGAACCAACTCTTTGCTTCCTTGATTTTTCGCAATATATATATTTTTTGGTTTCTATTTTATTGATTTCAGCCTCCAATTTGATTATTGTTTTTGTTTTGTTTTGTTTTGTTTTGTTTTGTTTTGTTTTTTGCTGTTTCTCTCTTTTGTATGCTTATTTCTTTTTGATTCTAGAGCTCTCATGTTTCTTGCCATGTGAGATCTCTCTTTTTTTTCTTTTTTTAATGTGTGCAGTTTGTGCTACATCCTTTCCTCTTAGGACCACTTGCATACTATCCTGTAACTTTTGGTATATTTTGCATTCATTTTATTTAATTCTATGAAGTCTTTAAATTCTTTCTTTTTTTTTTTTTTTTTTTTTTTTTTTTTTTTTTTTTTTTTTTTTTTGCTTTGACCCATTTTTTATTCAGTATTGTTTAGTTTCCATAAAATTGTAACCTTTCTGTTTCTATCCTGCTTTAATCCATGGTGATCTGATAGAATACCTGGAGTTATTTCAATTTTCTTCATCTATTGAAACTGAATTCTGACTATTTGATCAATTTTGAAGAGAAATTTTTTAGGTGCTCAGAAAGAAGTATATTTTTATCTGTAAGGCTCATTTGACTTAAAACATCAGTTAGTCGGGCTAGCTCTAGATTTTCTCTGTTTTCTTTTTGTTTGTTTGTTTGTTTGCTTTTTTTTTTTTTTTTCTGAATGACCTACCAATTAGTGAGAGTGAGAAACTGAAGTCTCCCACAATCAGTTTATGAGGATCAACATGTTATTTAAATTGTAATAGTGTTTCTTTTATAAATATGGGTGCCCTTGTGTTTGGGGCATAGATGTTGAGAACTGAAATGTCATCATGGTGTTTTCCTCCTTTGATGATATGTCATGTCCTTTCCTGTCTACTTTGATTAATTTTGGCTTGAGGACTATTTTGTTAGATACTAAAATGGCTGCATGAGCTTGCTTCTTAAGATTAATTTGCTTAGAGTATCTTTTGCCAACCCTTTAACCTGATGTAATGTCTGTCATTGATGTTGAGGTTTGTTTCTTGTATGAAGCAAAAGAATGCACCCTCTTACCACTCATTTCATTTCTCTGTGTCTTTTATTGGGGAATTGAAGCAATTGATACCAAGAGATCTCAATGACTGATTATTGATAATTCTTATTACTATGTTGTAATTGTGAGTAGTGATTTGTGTGTACATGTGTGTGTGAGCGAGAGTGTGTGTGTATCCCTTCTTTTAATTTTGCTGGTGTTGGATTATTTATTTCCACTGTTTACATGGGTGTAGTTAATCTCCCAGGTGTGGATTTTTTCCTCTATCCCATTTCCTGTTGCTAGAATTGTAGACAGATATTGTTTAAAATTTTAATTCATCATAGAATATCTAATTTTATCCATCTATAGTTATAGGAAGTTTTGCTGGATAATACAATCTGTGTTCTCTCTAAGCCCTTCAGTCTTCTAGGGTCTTTTTTGAGAAATAACATGTAATTCTAACAGATCTGCCTTTATATGTTACTTGTTTTATTTTTCCTTTGCAGCTTTTAATATTCTTTCTTTGTTCTATGTGGTAATAATTTATTTGTGTTCTAACAAATAAAATTTATCTGGGGATCATAGGACAGAGCCAGCCACTAGATTAGACATAGAGGCCAGACAGTGGTGGAACACACCCTTAATCTTATCACTAGGGAGGCAGAGATCTGTCTTGATCTCTGTGACTTTAAGGCCACACTGGAAAAAGCCAGGTAGTGGTGGCACACTCCTTTAATCCCAGGACTTGAGATCTCATGTCTTTCCTTGGGAAGGACACACTCTTTGAATCCCAGGAAGTGATGACAGGAAGCAGAAAGGTATATAAACATGTAAGGACCAGGAACTAGAGGCTTATAGCAGTTCAGCTGAGATTCCTTCTGGATGAATACTCAGAGGCATTCAGTCTGGGGAAACAGAATCAACTGAGGAGTTGGTAAGGTGAAATTGGCTGTGGCTTGTTCTGTCCATCTGATCTTTCAGAATTTAACCCAATTCTGGCTCCAGGTTTTTTTGTTTTGTTTTGTTTTTTTTTTTTTTTTTATTAATAAGGCCATTTAAGATTTGTCTTACAGTTCTGTATGTTTGGGATTTTGTTTATTATGTGGCAAGAGGACTTTCTTTTCTGGTCAAATCTATTTTTGTGTTCGTTATGCTTCTTTCTTCTACCTTTATGGACATATCTCCTTTAGATGAGGAAAAATTGTGGTGGTATTTTTTTCCCCAAATATTGTGTAGGCTAATAAACTTATCTGGGGTCAGAGAACAGGACGGCCACAATATTAAACATGAGGATAGGCTGTGGTAGCACACACCTTTAATCCTAGCATTCCAGAGGCAGAAATCCATCTGTTCAAGGACACAGACAAGTGTGGTGACTCATACCTTTAATTCCTGAAAGCTAGCCTTTAATCCCAGGGAGTGATGGTAGAAAACAGAAAGTTATGTAAGTAAGACATGAGAACCAGAAACTAGAAGCATTTGGCTGGTTAAGCTTTTAGGCTTCTAGCAGCAGTTCAGCTGAGACCCATTTACATGAGGACACAGGTTTCCAGTCTGAGGAAATAGGATCAGCTGAGGAACTGGCAAGGAGAGGTAGCTATGGCTTGTTTTACTTCTCTGACCTTCCAGCATTCACCCCAATATCTGGCTCAGGTATGATTTTATTAATAAGTACCTTTAAGATTCCTGCTACAAAAATTTTCTTCAGGGATTTTGCTGTAAATATTTTCTGGGTCTTTTACCTGGTAATCTCTTTCCTCTTTTCCTATTATTCTTATGTTTGGTCATTTCATGGTCTCCCAGATTTTCTGGGTGTCTTGCACCAAGAATTTTTTTCTTTATTATTATGTGTTTTACATTTTATACATCAGCCATGGGTTCCCCTGTCTCCCCGCCTCCCGCCACCACCCCCACCTTCCCCCCAGCCCCTCCCCTCCATTCCCATGTCCTCCAGGATCAAGGCACCCCTGGGGATTCATTTAAACCTGGTGGATTCAGTACAGGCAGGTCCTGTCACCTCCTTCCAGACTGAGCAAAGTGTCCCTGTGTAAGCCCAAGGATTCAAACAGCCAGCCAGCTCATGCACTAAGGACAGTTCCTGGTCCCACAGACTGGGTGCCTCCATAACAGTTCAAGATATTCAATTGTCTCACTTATCCAGAGGGCCTGATCCAGCTGGGGGATCCACAGCCTTTGGTTCATAATTCATGTGCTTCCATTCCTTTGGCTATTTGTCCCTGTGCTTTTTGCAATCTTGGATTCAACAATTCATGTTCTTGCAGACCCTCCTCTTTCTCGACAGTTGGACACCTGGAGCTCTACCTGGAGCCTGGCTGAGGATCTCTGCATCCACTTCCATCAGTTATTGGATGAGAGTTCCAGCTTGACTGGTAGGATGTTTGGCCATCTGATCACCAGACTAAGTCAGATCAGGCTTTCTTTCGACCATTGCCAGCAGTCTACAGAAGATGTATCATTGTGGATTTCTGGGGACCTCTCCAGCACTCTGCCTATTCCTGTTCTCATGTGGTCTTCATTTATCATGGTGTGTTATTCCTTGTTCTCCCTTTCTGTTCTTGATCCAACTGGGATCTCCTGATCACCTAAGCTTTCTTTCCCTCAAATCTTGCCCTTCATTACTCCCACTGTCGTCCAGGTTGTTCATGTAGATCTCATCCATTTCTCTGTCATTGGGTGATCCTTGGGTCTTTCCCAGGGTCCCGTTTTCTAGGTAGCCTCGCTGGAGTTGTGTAGCAGTCTAGTCATCTTTGTTTTACATCTAGTATCCTCCTATGAGTGAGTACATACCATGTTTGTCCTTCTGAGTTTGGGTTACCTCATTCAGGATGATTTTTTTCTAGCTCCATCCATTTGCCTGCAAACCTCATGATATCACTGTTTTTCTCTGATGAGTAGTACTCCATTGTGTATATGTACCATATTTTCTTTATCCATTCTTCAGTTGAAGGGCATCTAGGTTGTTTCCAGGTTCTGGCTATTACAAAAAAAAGCTGATATGAACATAGCTGAGCAAATGCCCTTGTGGTATGATTGAGCATACCTTGGGTATATGCACAAGAGTGCTATTGCTGGGTCTTGGGGGAGATGGATTCCCAGTTTTCTAAGGAAGTGCCATATTGATTTACAAAGTGGCTGTACAAGCTTGCATTCCCACCAGCAGTGGAGAAGAGTTCTCCTTGCTCCACATCATCTCCGGCACTTTGATAGATGTATTGTTTTCTTCTATAATATCTTCACTGCCTGTGATACTTTCTTCCTTCTCTCATTTTCTATTGGTGAATCTTGCCTCTGCACTTCCTGTTTCCATTCCTAAAGTTTTCATCTCTAAAAGTCCCTTGGTTTGTGTTTTCTTTATTGCTTCTATTTCCGTTTTCAGGTCTTGAATAATTTCATTTGCTTCCTTCTATTATTTGTTTGATTTTTCTTGACTTTCTTTAAAAGCTTTATTCATCTCTTCCAACTGTTTGTGTTTTTCTAGAGTCCTCGAATTCCTTGAGGGATTTGTTAACTTCCCCTTTAAGGACTGCTATCTTTTTCATATAGTTGGTATAGTTGGTTTAAGGTTTCTATTTGTATGGGTGCTTCAGCTATGTTGCAATATTCAAGACAGGCCAAGGTAGAGTAGCTGGGTTCTGGTGGAGGCATGTTATTGATTGTGTTCTTAAGCTAGTGACTGGGCATCTGAGTTTGAGGTGATTATATATATAGTGGCAGATTTCTGGATTTCTATTTGTTGAGTAGGTTTTTTTTTTTCTCCTTATTTTCTGTTTTCTCTCTAGATTTTTAGAGAGTGTGATGTCTATGTGTTGCCTGTTTTACCTACCTGCTTGACTGGTATGTTCATGAAGAATGCTTGCTTTTGTTGGTGGTTTCTGGAAGGGGAAACAGGGTGGGGGGGAGATCATCTCTAAGAACACTAGGAGAGACTCTTCAAATTGAGTTTTGCAGAACATATAAAGTGTAGAAGGTCTGCAGGCAGCCTACCTGGCATTAATACAGCCAGGGCCTATGGTTGAACATGGGGTATCCACCCATGTTGGGGATTGGGATACAGTAAAAGGGCAGGAGGGAAGTCTGGGGCTGGGGTGGATGGTCTGTGAGATCTGCTGGAATCATGTACAGGGGACAGAAGAAGCTCCAACAGGTGTTCTATCATGGCACTAGGGGCAACCCTGAGACGTAGGTAACGGGTAACAGAGATAAGCAGAGACTAGAACTCTTAAGGTTTTAGAATATTCTGGGTTTTCTCTTGCCCAGCTCTCCCAAAGATTCCAAATTCTTCTTGCAGTGCAGCCTCATAGGTCAAAGAATTCAACTTGAGTCTGAGCAATAACCCCATCTTCAGGCACAATGTTAATATATTGGCATTAGTTGTTTGTCTTATCTCTGCAACAAAATTTTGATGATCAGTACAAACAATAGCAAGACCAAACAAAAAGGAAACATGAAGATTTATTCTGACTCAATATACAGACTATTTCAACAATCATGGTAAAGATGGCATAACTGAGTAGCTCAGATAATGCCTGGTAACTACATGGGTACTGAGAAGAAGATGGGTGGAGTCTACAAATAATATTCCTCCAAATAATGACCCATATTTATATGATTCCTTCTGTTATTTTATTCTTCAGTCCAGTTTTCTTAGTTACTTTTAGTGTTAGCTATGAGCAAGACAACTCATAGAAACAACTGAAAAAATATTTATTTTAGTTTGAATTTTCACAGAATCAAGTCAATCATGTGGGGAGGGTATGGTGGAGTTGCACAGATCACATATATTGCATGATACAATATGAGGAAAAGGTAATGCAGGGTTCATACAGTATTTTTTTTTATATGCCCCCTGTCATCCCACTTATGGGAAAAATTTACCATCTACCATAATGAAGCTTCCCTCTTAGTTATTCCTCTCTGGAAGTGCCCTCAGAGACCAACTCAGAAGCAAGTTTCTAAGTAAAACTAGCTATCATGAAAACAAACAGCATAAACTGTACTACATCTTGCAAAAATAAAATAACACATGTATTATGAGGAAGTTAGCTAAGTATTAGACATTGCTTCCAAATAAATTAGGAGAAAGTACTCCCTGTTATAAATGGAAATGCTGTTTCTTTTCAAATATATAAAACATAAAATTTTCTTGTCAGTCAATATTTAATTCTATTTTCTTTGTATTTTTATTGATTTTTGATTAATAAAATCAACAGATATGGCTTTATCATGAATTTAATAACTTCCAGGTTCATATCATACTACAGTTCTTTTTTTAAGATAGGGTTTCTCTGTGTAGCCCTGACTGTCCTAGAATTTGCTCTGTGACCAGGCTGACTTAGAGCTCACAGAGATCTGCCAGCCCTTCCCTTCCAAGTGCAGGGATTAAAGACATGCACTACCACTGCCAGGCTATAGTCTGTTTTAAATTTTAAAATGAATTCCTTATAGAATCCACTGACTATTTTTTTTTCCAATTTAATGCAGAATTGATTCTTTCTTCCTTTTGTTTTTTCTTTACCCCAAACTCAGTTGGCATTGTAGTCTTGTCAGTTGTGATAATAATCACACAAACACCACCCTCACCAGAATGCCTTGAAGATCTCATTCTCTAGACATACCTGCAGGCATCCTGACCCTGCTTCACGTTGCCTGGCCTTTCAGATATACTTTGAAATCATGGAGGAAAGCTTCTAGTTTTGAATTTTGCCTCCTTACAAAACCAAAACCTCATAACCACCAACTCCAATGTCTTCCCTTGACTTCAGAGTAGCTGTCTCTTCCTGTACTGCGCCCATGTTTCCATCAGATTGAAGATGATGACCTATTGTTGTATAGTAATTAGCATTGCAAGATAAAAGAAAGCAACATTCAACTTTATTTTAAACCCATGATGGCTATCATTTGTGAATAACTATGCAGTAATGCTTACCTATATGAAAAATATTTTTTATTACCAAATCAATGATATTTTCACACTTAGGTATATATAGCTTTTTTCTCTCAATACCAATAAGGACATTCTAATAAATGAATGACTGGAGCACCTGGAGAAGATAGCTCCTAACTAGACATTCAATGCTCATTTGCCCTCTTTACAATCTTTCCAAAGAACATTGTCGCCAACACGGTACAGTTACTGCTTACAGTTGAATATATTCATCTCTGGTGCTCATTTTGTCTTCCTTTCTAAACTTCTCATTATTTCTGTTTTGCCCTCCGGATAAAACTGAGCCCAAAGCTTATTTAATTGTGTCAGATAATATAAGAATAGTACAAGTTGTAACTGTATATTGCAGGTAGAAAATATCCATGTTTTCTCAAATTCAACATAGTAATGAACATGTACATTTTTGTTAGTTCAAAGTTTTGTTTTTTGTTTTTTGTTTGTTTAGAATTTAAATTGTGCATGCAATTCCTCTTTAGTAACCATTAGGTTACTCAAATTTTAGAATTTAGAATGTATTAAGTTCTATCCATATCTGAATTAATTCAATTTTTTATTACAAGTATAATTTGTAATAAGCCAGGCAGTGGTGGCACATGCCTTTAATCCCAGCACTCAGGAGGCAGAGCCAGGGGGATCTCTTTGGGTTCAAGGCCAGCCTGGTCTCCAAATCCAGTTCCAGGAAAGGCACAAAGCTACACTGAGGAACTCTGTCTCGAAAAACATGAATAAATAAATAAATTAATTAATTAATAAAGTATAATAATTAATTAATTTGTAGCAAGTATAATAAAAATTGAGTGTTGTTAATCAATATACCTTGAAGAAGCAACTATATTTTAATATATTTATTACAGTAAAGCTTAGAAACATTTTGGATGTTTAATCACTGTGGTCACAAAACTACATTTCATATATATATATATAATGTTTCTCTATAAAACCACTTGCAGGATTTAAAACAAATTATTTTCAAATAGGTACGTGTGTTTCTTCGTCTTCACCATTATTACTTATGTATCTTCAGTATATAAAGTTGTTAGGCCTCATCTTTGGTCTTCCTGTGATACAAATTTATGGGACAGTAGGAGCTGAATTTCACAGCAGAGGAAACAAACAGCACATAATTCAACATTTTCAAAATAGAAATAGGACAGCTTAACTCTGGGAGGAAAATGTTAAATAAAAGGTAGAACTATGGTTTAGAATTTTTTGAAGTCTGTGAAGATACTTGTTGAGTACCAATTAAAATAAGCAATATAATATTTATAATGGAAGAAATATATTTCCATCACCTGTTAACAAATTGTTATTTTTTTCTTTCCATTTCTTCAACTATTTTTATGAAGGGAGTAAGAACTTTTAAATTTCATCAGTTTTTTTGTTTGTTTTGTGTTTTTGTGTTTTTTTTAATAGTACCATAACTTTAAATGATTAAAATGTTAAATTACTTTAATAATTATAATGAGACTTCTGTTGTTGATACTTCTTTTGGAGTAATAAAGTTTAAACTAGGAAAAGTCTTTGTAACAGGGTTGACATTTTAAAAATTATCTACAATAATTGTTTTCTTATTATGGAAATGTGATAACTTATACAATAAATATTGTATAAAATTAGAGTTTCTTAAGTTTTAAATTGCTATATACACTGAAAAAAATTATTTACATGGAATTTGATATTTTAATTGATTAGTTAACTAAACAAAGAATTATTATCATCAAGGATTGATGAAATAGGTCTGCAGATATCTTCTATGAAATTAACATATTTATCCCTACTTAATATTAGAACAGCTACATCTTAGCCAATTGATCTATTTCAAAAAAATGAATGCTATAATTAAAGGTCGCAGATGTCTCATTCAATAATCAAAGAGGAACTATATGAAAGTTATGTTGTCCAAATTTAGAATATTTGTACATACTATAGCTTTAAAAGGTCTCTAGATAACCAACCTAACAACTGATTTAAAGATGATATAGATCGCCAGCCAGTGGTGGTGGCACATGCCTTTAATCCCAGTACTTGGGAGGCAGAGGCAGGTGGACCTTTGTGAGTTGGAGGCCAGCCTGGTCTACAGAGCAAGCTCCAGGAAAGGTGCAAAGCTACACAAAGAAACCCTGTCTCGAAAAGCAAAACAAACCAACAAAAAGATTATATAGATCTAAGAGAATATATATAAATATATATGTTATATATGAAAACTCATATATTAAAGTATATACTATGCATATTTATATTCATGAATATTAATTTCTTTAAGAAATGAATATGTCACTTCAAGAACTCTATCAGTGATATTAAAACTGATTGCTTTTAGTCTACAGAAGTCTCATGTCACATATCCTGCATATCAGATATTTATATTATTATTCATAGGAGTAGCAAAATTACAGCTTTGAAGCAGTTATGGAAACAATTTTATAGTTAAGGGTCACCACAACATTAGGAACTATACTAAATAGTCAAAGCATTAGGAAGGTTGAGAACTACCGGTCTAAAGGTTATGCTTTCTGGTAATGAAACTTCTTGGTTTATCAAACTACTAAAATATTTTCTGACTATATAATTGAAATAAATGATAGGAAATAAAAGAGCAGGGTGATGACAACATTGATAAGAGGTATGCACTAAAATGGTCATTTCAATGTGCCTTCAAGTACTTAGTGATAATTTCTTTATATGAACAAGCATCATCAATATCTTGTCAAAGGAAGATCTAATAATACTCCTTGCATGTTCCCTATTTTCGAGGATAATAATTCAGTTTGCTTAATTTCTGTCATCATTGCTTTCTAATCCCCTTCTTCACTGACACATTGTGGACTAAAGTGAGCATAATTAATGGCTTCCAAGATAAATTTGTAAGTAAAAAGTTTTTATGTGGAAAATAAATTTGACAGTGAAGCCCATCTTGTAAAGAGGGAAGTATTTCCTACTCTGCATCTCAAACAATTTGACAAAGACTGGCAAGTGATCAATGAGATAAATTTTAAAAGTATCCCATTTTTTCAACAAATTGTGGCGCAAGTATGAAGTGATGACTGGGCCATGAAAGCACCCAGATGCTTCCCTGCCTCTAACAATGTTCTAAAGACCCTAGACATCCTGGAAGAGGAGCAGCAGGCAGGCAGCAGAACTTGAAGGCTAGAAGCAGAGAAAATACTTAACAGCAGGAGGTCTGCTCCAGGATTTGGGCCCTGTCGGGAAAGTGCTGAGAGTTGGCTGGGATAATCAGCAGGCAGTGCAGATAAGCAGATTAGAGCAGGCTGACAAAGAACAATTACCAAAGATGTGTTAATCACTCCCTTCTCATTCTTTCTCATACTCCTGTGAGGCCCATAGAAATTAATACACCCGTATTAGGAGAGCTAATCTGGTTTCAAAAATGCCTGATTTACAACTAGCCTGTGGGAGAATTTGCCCTAACAATGCACTCAGTTCTCTACCTTTTATTATGAGGTATTTTTATTACCGTTGGTATATCTGGAGAAACGGCATTACATGGAGGTGTCTTGCTCAATTAATAAACATAATTGAATACAGACTGTTATTGCCTGCCATATAACATACCAAGGGAAATACTTATCTACAACAAAATGGCATTTTTCTCCCCACTGGGTTTCAAGTTTAGTTTTAAAATATGACAAATGCTTATAGGTAAATCTAGACATTTTAGGAATCAGGCTAATGTGAGCCACTTTTTCTTTTCCTTGATGATTTCCTAGATCCATTTAATTTCTTTGTGGGCTTACCTAATCTTTTTGTGATTTTTATGAATAAGTCTTTGATGTTCTTTCTTTGTTACATTGCAGATAACTAAGATAAAACTTTGAGTTTACCAATGGTTTTATTAAATGTAGTTAAACACATTTAATCCAGTTTTGTCTACACAGTAAGAACACTAGGCACAGTATAATATGTTCAACATCATAAAGAGAATAAACCAAGATGTTATGTAATCATCTCAGGGTGCTACTTTTACCTTTGTACCATGTTTAGTTGTGCATATGTGGAGATCTGACATGGACAGTGTTGAATTTTTATTACTCAGTTTTTCTTCTTTTGTTGTTGTTTTTTCTTGTTTCTTTTTTGAGACAATGTTTCTCTGTATAGTTTTGGTGCCTGTCCTGGAACTCACTCTGTAGACTCAGCTGACCTCTAACTCACAGAGATCTGCCTGCCTTTGCCTCCTGAATGCTGGAATTAAAGGCATGCACCACCACCACCACCACCACCACCACCACCACCACCACCACCACCACCAGGCAATCTACCTATTAACAGAATATGACACGTATGATACAAGAATATGATTTGTTTTATATAAAAATGAGTCCTAGTATTACAATAAAATCTTCAGTAAATATATTTAAGTGTGAGATCAAAATTAAGGTAGCAATGGAACTTAAAATAATGACTATAAATAAAACCATTTATAATTATATACTTTATATACAAAAGCTATCATATGAACAAACAATCCCATTACTGAGCATACAAAAGACATAAGGCCTAAAAGAAAAGTGAAAATACAAGATAATTTAGGAGAAGACATTAAGAAGGAGATGAAACAGCATGTTCTAATGGTAGATGAAACACATCACCATTCAGGGAAACTTCTAAGGACAGAGAGTAAATACCAAATGAAGTAAGCATCTTTAGAGATTCTCCGAAACTAACCAGATTTACTAGAACCCCTCTTCCCCAAGAGCACATTGTGTAAAGCCTGTGGAGAGTAACTCTCAGTCCAGCTTAGCTGCCTAAGAGAGGCTCAGATAAAGAAGGCTAGGAGAATGAGAGACCAGCCAGCATCCTAGAAAAGGCAAGACAAGATGAACAGCCTGAAAAAAGTGGTGATCAGCTGAACCACCTGGAAGAAACAAGAGCAACCAAATTATGTCAGGAGATTCAGACCAACTTAGGCACTGGGAAGGAGCATCCTTCATCCTATTGCTCTGGCTGCAGATAGAGTGGTACTTTCCAGCTTTCCAGCTTCTGCCAGCTTTCCAGCTTCTGTGAGCTGTCACACATGTTGGGATGGGCTTTCGGGATACAGCTATCTTTGAGTCATTTATGCTCTTCCAAGTAAACCTTCACCCATATATCCATAACTAACATCAATAAAACTCAGTAGTTAACCAATGAGTGTGACTCTTTTGTGCTAATAGTATTTTTCTTGGGTGTTGGTTTCCTATCTGGGAATAGTGTGACACAAAATTCAGCATGCCTAAAAATCACCTATTTTTCATACTCTACTACTCTTAGTAGTTAAGAGAAATATCTATCACAAATATCTATCTCTGAATGTGAGAAAAGATGTAGCTGAAGTTTTTTTTCTGGTCCTGCCTAGCCCAACAGACCCTGCAGCCACTTATAAAATAATCACTCAGAAGCTTATATTAATTAAAACGACTCAGCCATTAGCTCAGAGCTTACCACTGACTAGCTCTTACATTTAAAGTCAGCCCATTTCTGTTAATCTATATGTTTCCATGTGTTCTGTGGCTTTATCCATGTGCCATTACATGCTGCTCCCTGGATGGCAGGCTGGTGTCTGCTGACTCAGCCTTCTTTTTTCCAGAATTCTCGTTGTCTGCTTATTCTTCCTGCCTGGCTACTGGCCAATCTGTATTTTATTTATCAACCAATCAGAACAACACATTCACAGCATACAGCATATCTCACAGCAAAAAGATTGTTATCTGCATATAAAAGAGCATAATTCAGCCATGGAAAAGATGAAAGTCTGTCATTTGTAAAGCACAAGTACAGACTTGAAAACCTTTCTGGCTTTTGAAATGAGCCAACCACACACATATAAATATATTTCACATACTTACTCATTTATGAAGTTTAAAATTGTTAATATCATTGGAGTGTCCAACAGAACAATTACTGGAAAGAGAAGGAGATGAAGCCATAGAGTTTATCACTTTCAATATTAGGACAAGGAATATATTCTTTCCTCTTTAACATAGTTACTCTCCTTAAAAATAATGTAAGTGTGTGATGCATTTTATGCTACAGAAAGGGATCTTTTATATTTTACTATCCAAAATGATAAAAGGGGATTTCACATATGATAATGACACAGAATACAGAATTCCATCTCATGTAGTAGATCTTAAGTCAAAGCAGTTATTGTCTGGTTACTCACACAAACTTTGTGCCACCATTGCCCTAGCCCTTCCCAGGGCTCTTCTTCATTCTAATTAGAAGTTTGCATTAAAAGCCTCTGGACAAAGGATTCCTATCTTTTCACATTTATGTAAGGACAGCCTGAGTGTTACTGGCTTCTTATTTTTGCTACTTTTACAATTTTCAATATAAACATCCTCTGTTGGCTGGTTCTGACACAGTGGTAGAGGGAAAGCATAGCATGTGCTGGACCCTGATTTTTTTCTTCTCACTATGTGGCAGGAATCTTAAAAGGTCTTATTAATGAAATCAAACCCGAGGCCAGTTATTGGGGTGAATGCTGGAAAGTCAGACAAACAGAACAAGCCACAGTTTCCTCACCTCACCAGTTCCTCAGCTGGTCTTGTTTCCTCAGACTCCAAGCTTCTGAGTCCTCATCTCAGCTGAACTGTGTTGCTCCAAAAACTAAATGCTTAACCAGCCAAATGCTTAACTAACTACATGCTTTACTACTCCAGTTCCTGGTCCTCACACCTTATATACCTTTCTCTTTCTGCCCCCACTCCCTGGGATTAAGGGTTGGGTTTCTGAGATTAAAGGCGTAGGTCACCATGCTTAGCTGTTTCTAAAGTAGCCTTGAACTCAGAGATTGGCTAGCTCTGCCTCCCAAGTGCTGATTAAAGGTGTGCACCACCACTGCCCAACTTATGTTATGGCTTACTCTTCCCATTTTCTAGCCACCATTTTTGGCTTTGTTCTAGTGGCTATCTGTTCTCTGATCACAGATATGTTTATTTCAGGGAACACACAATATTTCAGGGAACACAATGCCCACCACACCACTACTTTATAAAGTAGGCATGGTGGTTTATGGCTGTAATCCCAGAACTAATAAGGGAGAAACAAGGATGCCAATGTTCAAGGCCATACCTACTACTTAATGAGTATAGAATTAGTCTCACAAACACAAGGCTGTGTTCAAAATATTTTTTTCTAATATCTACTTACAATAACCATTACAATGTTATAGTTCATCTCTGTATTCAACATGATTGTTAAGTACCTACTACATGTTACATATTGTTCTAAAGACCATGTATGGAGAAACCAAAGAAAGTAGAGAAACACCTTACTTTTTGTTGTCTTTAAATGACTAGAATGAATACTAAGATTTAATTTCAATGGCTGTAAATGGTACTCTATGCTAAAGAAAATCAATAAGACAGAAAAAAGATATAAAAAGCTGTGTTTGGGGAAAGTGTTTCAAACTTCATTATTGAGTAGGAAGCCACTATTTTCATTTTTATACTCATTCTATTAAGTAGCATAAGGATATTTCACAGATCTTATACAGTAATAGTAAAACTTCAATGTGTATTTATAGGCTGTGAGTGTAAAATAGTCTCACATAAAAATAACTATTGATTCAACAAAAATCTATGGGGTTGTGATTATGGACATGTTATTCTGTGACATTGACATGTACAGAATAAATGTTTTCAATATGTTGCAGTGTCTCCTTTGAGTAAGTCATTGGAACAAGAATGTTGGTCCTTATCTACTAAGATGATATCCATGCCTTTTCATTTGTATTAAGTCACAGATGAAAAGATTTTTAGAAGCAACTAAATTTATTTAAAGTTGATGTTATGTTATATCCTCTATTAGTTAGAATGAATTATCTCTTCAAAGAAGAGTAATTAGATCCATGAATTCTGTTAGCATTTCCTGTCTCACATCGCATCCATTTACAATATTTCAGAGGCATTTTCTATGTATATTAAATTAAAACAGTGACCAATAAGTGATGACAGAGAGTGTTTTTAGGCAGAAAGTGACAGATTATAAATACTTATTTTATGAAATTCATTCATAATACACATATTTTCAGAAAGAAATACATGCATTTGCTATTTTCCAAAAGATTATTGAGACAGCTGCAAAACATTTATGGAGAACTGAGACATTTTGGGATAGATAAGAAATACATTGCATATATTGTTTGTTTCAGTGAAATTCTAACCAAATTGAACTGAAAATAAGTATGTGATATTTTAGGTTTAAAAATGTGTATTGAAGACAAGAACTTATACAGGAAACTATAAATGTTATAAGAATAATAAACATATCATAACTCTCAAATTTGAAGCACCCATTAGGTCAGCATATGCATATATATATGTATGTATATGTATATGTGTATATATATATGTGTATATATATATATATATATATATATATATGAAAAGGTTACTTACATTATAGCTGCCACATATAAGTTCCTTCTTCATGTTTAATTTCTAGACAAATATTCCAAGCATCACCCTTTATAATGTCTATTATTTTGATTATTTTTAGTGTAAATAGGAGGTTGACATATATAAAAATTTAAATCTATTATCTTTAAATTTACAAAGTATGCTCCTAAGATTTACAAACAGCAGGACTCAGGATGTGCCATTGTGTCATTATTTATATTCTACAGTGCAGCCATGCACAAACAAAGCAGAATTATTTTCCTCTACCGTTTTGGCATTTATGTGGTTTCTATTTTGAATTATAAAAGATATTTAAAATATTAATATATACATATGCATGTATATGTATCACTGGTGAATACATTGGCCTTTTAAATGGTTGAATTATTTTTACTTAGTTTTTAATTTTTCAAGATGGGCTTTGTGATTCAGGATCTCATTATACAAACCATGTATTCACTATGTAGCCCAGATTATCCTCAGGATCATGATAATCCTAATTCCTCCACCTCCTGAGTACTGAGAATGTAGGCCTTTTCCATAAATTTACGTTGAAAAATACATTTTATGTTAAATACGAATGTACCTTCAGTAAATATTTAAAACAGTTTTCATGGGGCATGTATCCTAATTAATTTTTTTATGTGTTCTTTACTACAGAGTAAGTTATTGCAAGTCCTTGCCAACTTTCCATGATGATAAGCTTTTACATTTTTTTCTATGGGTACTGGACTGCTTAATTTTCACAGTGTCTGATGACAAGCCTTTGTAGGTAATCTATGATTACTATGTAGTGGATTAATTTGCATTGTGGCTGTGTAATGCATTTTCCTTCTCTAGTGGTTCTTCAAGTGATCTAAGCATCCTGGACTGAGTGTAAGATGAGTAGGTGGAAGAAGTGATTGGAGAACTTCGTTCCCTCTTTCAGATCCATTTCTTAGAATTTCATTTAAATGATTTTACAAGTGGTTCACTGTCCAATAGAAATTTAAACATCACAGATTTTTAGGAATGGAATATTAAGAAGAATGTAACATGAATCTTAAAATGTTTTATTAATAAAAACAAACCCTGTGCCAGCTATTGGGGTGAATGCTGAAAGATCAGAGACGCAGAACAAGCCACAGTAATCTCACCTGGCCAACTTCTCAGCCGATCTTGTTTCCTCAGACTGAAAGCCTCTGAGTCCTCATCCGAATGGATCTCAGCTCAACTGCTGATCAAAAACCTAAAAGTTTAACAGACCTCTAGTTCACCCCATATACCCTCCCACTTTCTGGCAACCATTTTCTTCCATTTTTTATATTGCATTTTATTTAAAAGATTATTTTCTCATACAATATATCCTGATTGTAGATTCTAATTCCTCTACTTTTCTAGTTCCTCTCCACTTCCTGTTCCCTCAGGAACCACTAATTCTATGTCAGTCGTTAGAAAGGAATAGACTTGCAAGAGATAACAACCAAACATGATAAAATTAATCTAGTATGATGAAGCAAAAGTTATCATATCGAAGTTGGACACAGCACTGCACTACGGAGAAATGAATTCCAAGAGCAGAGACAAGGGTTAGAGATGCATGTAGTGGTATTGTGTTCCCCAAAATATTGTGCATCTTAATAAACTTATCTAGGTTCAGAGGACAGAACAGCCACTAGATAGATATAGAGGCCAGAAAGTGGTGGCACACACACCTTTAATCCTATCACTTAGGAGGCAGAGATCCAGCCAGATCTCTGTGAGTTCAAAGCCATACTGGAAACAGCCAGGCATGTAGACACATGCCTTTAATCCCAGGAAGTAGTGGCAGGAAGCAGAAAGGACCAGGAACTGGAGCAGGGTTAAGCTTTTAGGTTTTTGAGCAGCAGTTTGGCTGAGATTCATTTGGATGAGAACTCAGAGGCTTCCAGTCTGAGGAAACAGGATCAGCTGAGGAATTGGTGAGGTGTGGATACTGTACCTTGTTCTGCCTCTTGGATCTTTCAGCATTCACCCCAATACCTGGCTCCAGGTTTGGTTTTATTAATAAGACATTCTAAGATTTGTGCTGCAGATGCACTTGTTCTCATAATCAGGAGTCTATTGCTAATAGCTATACTATCTCCACAGAGGGCCTGGTGCAAACCATATAGGACTTGTACTTGCCACTTCAGTTAGTATAAGTTCATATGCACCTTGCTTGACTCAATGTCTTGTTTTCCTGGTGATACCCATCCCCTCTACTCTTACAATCTTTCTGGCTCCTCTTCCATTGGATTCCTTGAGATCAGAGGACAGAGATTTGACGGAGACCTCTAATTTAGACTCTCTCTCTGCATAATTTCTGTCTGTGGGTCTCTGAACATGTTCCCGTATGCTGCCAGAGGAAGCCTCTCTAATGATGAATGAGTAAGGAACTAATATCTATGATTATAGCAGAGAATCATTAAGAATTATTTTATTGATTTTTGACATAATAATGTTTGCTTTTACCCTAGGTTTCTGGTTCTTGGTTACCCTAGCAGTGCTGGGTTTGAGTTCCTTCTCATGGAGTATGTCTTAGGTCAAATCAGACATTGTTTGGTTTCTTCCATGAGTATTTTTGCCACCATTGCTGTAGCTGGGTATATTGTACATTTTAGATTGTACAGTGTACAATGTGTACTGTAGGCAGGACAAATTGTAGTTTAAAAAGTTGTGGCTAGGATGGTGTACATATTTCTCTTTCAGCAGCCTGTAAAGTATCTTCCAGCACCCCGGAAACTAGAACATAGGGGAAGTTCTAGCACTAGCTCAACTTCTCCAAGATCAATGAATTAATGTTGTCCTTGAAAATAGGACATTGTTGTTATTTTGCTGCAAGCAAACTTTGCCTGAATTTACAGCATAGGATGTTGGTGAATTTCCTTGATTTCCTCCTCAGTCAGTACCTTTGTCATTTTGTATAGGATATTTCTTTCTGTCTTTTTGTTGTTGTTATTGTTGTTGTTGTTAATATTGTATCCAACCACTTTGTTGAAAGTGTTTATCAGCTGGATGATTTTCCTGGTAGAATATTTAGGGTTATATATGTATATTATCATATAGTATTCGAAAATGTTACCTAGACTTTTCATTTTGCATTTGTGTTACCTTAATCTCTATCAATTGTCTTATTGCTTGAGCTAAAACTTAAAGTACTACACTGAATAGATAAGGAGAGAATGGACAACCTTGTCTTATCTGATTTTAGTGAAATTGTTCTGAGTCTCTTTCCATTTAAATTGATATTGACTATAGGCTTCCTACAAATTGCCTATATTATGTTTAGGTGCATTCCCTTATAACCTTGATTTCTCCAGGACTGTTAAAATAAAGAGATGTTTCACTTTTGTCAAAGGCTTTTTCTGCATCTAATGAGATGGTTATATTATCTATGTCTTTCAATTTAATTATATGATGGCCTGCATTCATGATTATATGAATATTGAACCATCCTTGCATCTCTGTAATGAAGCCTACTTGATTATGACTTATGATCTTTTCATTGTGTTCTTGGGCTCAGTTTGCTAGTATTTTACTGAGTACTTTTTTTTTTTTTTTTTTTTAACCGATATTCATAAGGAAAGTTGGTCTGTAGTTTCCTTTCTTTCTTGAAGTAATTTTTCTTCTATGATTTTGTTGAAAACCATTTATGGATCTTTGATCTGGGTTTCTTCTCCTTCCTCTATGCCTATTATTCTTGGGTTTGGTCTTTTCATAGTGTTCTAAATTTCCTGAATGTTTTGTGTCAGGAGTTTTTAGATTTGACATTTTCCCGACTGATGTATCTATCCATTTCTTCTATTGTATCTTCAGTGCCTGTGATTTTCTCTTTCAACTCTAGAATTCTGTTGGTAAAGCTTGCATCTGTAATTCCCGTTAAACTACTAAATTTTGCCTTTCAGTAATTCTCTCAGTTAATGTTTTCTTTATTGATTCTATTTCTAATTTCAGGTTTTGAACAGTTTTCTTTATTTCTATAAACTTTTTGTTTTATTTTTCCTAGATTTCTTCAATGAATTTATTAGTTTCCTTTTAAAGGAATTCTACCATATTCATAAATGTTTTCAGGTACTTATTTTGTGCTTCGGCTTCATTGAAATACTCAGGACCTGCTGTGGTAGGATAATTGGACTCTGTGGTGTTGTATGGCTATTATTAATTGTGTTTTCACTCTTTCATCTCATCATCTGCATTTGGGATGATTAAATGTCTAGGTAATGATTTCTAGATTTTTCTTTTTTGGATGGGTGTTTTGTTTCTTGATTTCTGTTTCCTTTCTGGATTTTCAGAGCTGTGTGTTGCCTGTTTCCCTGGCCTATTCAGCTGGAATGCTCACAGGAAATGCCTGCTGCAGATGGAGGCTGGATAATTGGGGAGATTTGGGGGAAGGAAGTTTGGAGTAGAAGGTCCTTGTGATCATTTGAATATGGGTTCAGGTAGAAAGTGATGACTATAGCAGATTTTCCCCACAACAAAGGTGGAGATGACATGGAGCTAGGGGGTGGGGAGCAGCAGGAGAGGTATAGCCCCTTTGTTTTCCTAGGAAGAGTAGCCTTTGGTTTAGCGGGGTTGGGGGGGGGGGGGGGGGGGATGGCTACTGGAGTTTTGGTCTAAGATGTTAGAAGGGGATGATCTATGGGAATTCACAGGAGATGTGGGTAAAGCTGAAAGCAGGCTAGAGCTGGTGCACTCTTGGCATTCAGGATGAGAATTGATATTATTCTTTCTAAAGGGCATAATTACCCTACTGATTTCTTTGAACTTTACATTTTCTACATAATCTCTCATATTCTATCTAAGAGCCAAATAGACAGTCCTTTTTGAGAACAGTAGGTCACAAAACAAAACAAGGCAGAAACGAGGAATCAATCTTGTAGGGAGGAAGAGTAATTTACAGGTGTGGGCATGAGAATGACTCAATGTCTTTTGTATCTATATGAAAATGTCAAAGAAAGGTTGATAAACAAAAAGAAATATTATTAAATGCCTCAATGTCATCTCGAATATGGTGCCTGTTTTTACTTATATTTATGCATAGATGAGTGAGTGTCTATGTACATATGCATGCAGCCACAGAGGCCAGAAGGAGATGTTAGTTTCTGAAGCTGGGTTGTGAGCCTCTTGATCTAGGTGAAAAGATCTGGTTGTCTGGAAGAACAGTGAGAATCCTTAATAGTTGAGACATTCTCCATCCCCAATTATATTTTATTTTTAAAAAATTACATACATTTATTTTGTGAAAACCAAACCAAAGAAATGAGCATTTTCATCACAGCAGGTGACCTCTGCACCCTCTGTCATTGTGCTATCCTGTTTCTCTTTTCTTGCCCCCTCCCCTGGCTCATGGTGGTCTAGTTATCTTAGCTAAGGAATCAAATAATGCGAAGATCTTAAGCTTTTCTCTTTCAATGGGCTACTAAGAGAAGCAATATTGGATGGAAACTATCATTTCTGTTTGCCTGTTTCATGATTATTCCTTCTCATCTAGGATTTAGGTGGCTTTACTATGATATATAACACATCATTCTTTTCTCTTTACTTTTTCTTTTCAATATATATATTCTGACAAGTTAGCGTGTGCCTTCAAAACCAATGCTGTATCTAGACAGCTGGATACAGGCATCTTCCTGACTAGATCATCTAATTAAAACTGTAAGCTCCAAGTGTGTAGAGAAAACCCCCCTTAAACATTAGGGTGGTAAAGTCATTGTGGAAGATATCTAAATATTAACCTCTGGTCTTCGCACATGTCTGCAAAGGTAAAAGCGCCTGCAATCATATGTACAAACACACCAATAATAATTACTAAAAATGATATAATCAATTGATTCAATTACTACTTAAATTTTATATTTGTATGATCAGTAACTTAACAGTGGTGACTAAATTATGCTTAAGCCTTTGGTAACCTCCATAATAACATTTTTGGTGAATTAATGTTTATGGTACAGACAGAAACATCTGAAAATCAACAGTGTGGCTATATAAATTTTCCTAAAATAAAGTGGAGTAATACACAGTATGAACAGAAAAAGAACAACTGTTTAATTAATCAGTAATATTACTAAAGTAGAAAGAGAAATGAGTCATTGCATGTAATTGTAATTATTCATACATGCAAGCTCAGGAATAAAAGTCTGAGTCAAACTGCTCTTGTTCAATTTGATTTCTATTTTTCAAGGTAAGACACTGAAAATTTAATAGTTGTCTTCAAGGAGACAATATTGAAAGAGGAAGATAAGGAACAGTCATCTCATTAACAGGAGGCGGAGTATCATGTGACAATGTAGGATGCTGGGGAATCAACGCTTTAAGTGTAGTTTTTTTTTTTTTTTTTCATTTTTCTTTAAGATATTTTCTACTCACTCCACATACTATCCACAGATTCCTCCCTCCTTCTTCCTCCCATCCCCCGCCCATTTTTCCCAAGCCACCCCTGCATCCCCACATCCCCCAAATAGAGGTCTCTCATGAGAAGTCATCAGAGCCCAGCACACTGAGCCTAGGCAGGTCCAAGCCCCTTCCCACAGCACCAAGTCTGTGCAAGGTGTCACACCACAGGCACTGGATTCCAGAAGCCTGACCATAGACCAGGGACAGATCCTGATCCCCTTGTCTGGGTGTCCCCCAAACAGTTGGAGCCAAACAATGATCTCCCACATCCAGAGGGCCTAGTCCAGTCCCTTGGGGGCTCCACAGCAACCAGTCCACAGTTTATGGGCTTCCACTAGTGTGTCCGGTCATCTCTGCACGTCCTCCCATCATGATCTCGACATCCCTCACCCACAGTATCTCTCCTCTCTCTCATCAATTGGATTCCTGGAGCTCAGCCTGGTGTTTGGCCGTGGATCTCTGTATCTGTCAATCTTAAGTGTAGTTTTTTTAAGATGGCTTTGCACATAGCCATCCACAAAATAAGAACAGCACAAGATATTGATACAATACAAAAGAGGATTTTCAAAGAAGACTTAAAATGTACAAATAGGCTCCTGAAAAGATTTTTACCTTCCATTTTGTCAGTTTTCTACTTCACTAATAAATTTTATGAACTGTAAAGGATAACCAGGACTAATTTCATCATTATGGATGTATCAACCCAATGCTTTCACTAATAATCATGTTAGCCTCATATTATTGACGAATAAACTATTATCCATTTACTTTCTTGTGTGCTTATGTTTTAAAAGAGTGAATAAAAATAATAATCATTTTCTTAAGTGTATACATGTAGTAAAATATCTATAGGTCATTACCAGCACAGAAGATACATTACTTAGAAACGTTCTTAGACATTTTTTACCATTCACCTGTGATTCAAATAGAATAAAATAATAACCTTGGTCCCTATAGTACTACTTCTGAACTATGATGCTTCAATGTAGTCTTGGGGAACATTTGGGATCTAAGCCATATAACACAATGTGTCTGTGAATATCACATGCAGATATCCATTGTTTCATTTAAAAATATAAAATCTATAAAATATTTGAGAGCTATGAAAAAATAAGAACAAATTTATTTCAATGGTTACAAAATTCATATTAGCATATGGAATGACATAATATTTTCTAGCATTCTTAATTAAATGCTTCACATTATTCTCTAATTTTAACTGTTAGCTTCTATGCCATAACTCTTTTCACTAAAATGGTCCTAATTAATAATTTAGATAAGTGATTTGATTTGCTTATTTATTTAAGTAATTAAATTGACAGCAAGAAAATAAATTCAAAGGATAATGTGAGTAGTTACTATGATACTAGTTCAATGTTTTATTCTGAAAAATAAAACTAAATTGTAAAGGCTTGAATAGTCCAAATACTCAACTTATCCATGACTAACTTGATTTTATACTTCAGAGTGCCTGACTCCAGTATAGATACATCTATAAATCATGTGGCTAAGTACTACAAACTGTTACAAGTAAAACATGTATTTATTACATCATGTTCACAATGAGCTGGTGAAGAAGAGATAACCTCTCATATTAAAGTATATCTCAGTATCATGGCATGGTTAAGAACAAACATTCTGGACCAAACTTTCTATTTTATCTAGCAGATAGTTGGTTGTAAGGAAGATGATAGTGTGTGGATTCTAATTTTAAAATCCCTCTGAGTTCATCATTATAAAGTTTAAATATAAAATATCTTTTATATCTATGAAGTAGAGTTCATATATAGATGAAAAGACTGATTTTGTAACATTGAGTCACATGTAACACTCTAGAAAATTAAAATACATTGAACCTGGAGGCATAGACCTATAGTCCAAAGTGTGTGATGGTTTGGGTGCAGGAGGACTGGGTGTGTGAATGAATCTGTTCTAAACTCTAGGATCTGTCTCAATGAATTAAGGGCCAAGGATGTCTCTTAGTGGTGATTTTATTCTTTAAACAGAAAAAGAGGATGGAGAAATGCCAAAAGAATAAGGCCATGTAAAGATTGAGGCAACTCCCTCTACTGTATCTCTTATATGACATAAATAAAAAGCCTCTTCCAGAGTCATACAAATTAAGAGAAGCTTTGTAAAACCACTGAGGAGGTTGAATTCCTTTAGTGTTCAGCAAAGGATTAACTCATGCTTGCCACAATTCAAGGATATTTGGATACAGGAAGGATGAACACAACAGAGGTAAAGAAAATGAGTTACGGGCGGTGGTGGAGCATGCCTTTAATCCCAGTACTTGGGAGGCAGAGCAGAAGAATCTCTGTGAGTTCAAGGCCAGCCTGGTCTATAGAGCGAGATCTAGGACAGGCACCAAACTACACAGAGAAACCTTGTCTCAAAAACCAAAAAAAAAAAAAAAAAAAAAGAAAGAGAGAGAAAATGAGTTATATTGGCCTGTTCTGTATTCTTATACATAGACATGTGTATGCCTATAAAGAAAGAAAAACACATTGTATATCAGTATAGTAACATGAAACATGTAGATACTCTCATATAAAGTGTGTGATCATAATAAGTATATATATATATTTCAAATCAAAGGTAACAAACATGAAGAATTCCAGAACCTGACAGAGGGACCAGGAACATCATCCACTGATATCTTGTTGATTTACTAGCTGACAATCACATGATCTTACTAAGAAAATCTCATGAATCAAAACACAATTCTGTGAAAGGGAACTCCCCTGAAATACACACCAAAACAGATGACTACACTTGTCACTAATACAGCCAGTCAACAACATTTTCTCCACTGAGTGCAAGAAGAGCACAGATATATTAAAGATAGACAAGTGTAAATGAAAATTATTTCCTCAAGATTTACAAGTTCAAAATGCCACACATTAGAAAATAGGGGACTTTGGAATCAAATTAAATCCCAATGTTGCTTTGACATAACCCCTTTTCTCCTCTTTTTCAAGATGATATTTTTTTCTGTCTCTTCAGATGATAGATTTTACTATTCTAAATGCCTCAAGTGTTTAATGTTAAAACTTGTACACATTATTTTCATGGTAAATGAGACTGTGTATGAGATTACCTTCACATCATATAAACGGGAACACTGTATTTGCTTATCTTAGTGGGCACAACATGAAGACACAAGTCCTTATAGAAAATTAATATTATATATGACAGAACAAGCAAAGAAAACAAAGTGAAGAAAGACATATCAATTAATCCATGCAATATAGGCATCATCAGGAGGCTTGTTAAAGTGAGAGCTGGATTCTCCTAGAGCCTTCAGAGACAGGACAGTCCTCTGGACACCTTGATTTTCTTTCATAAGACTCAATTCAAGTTTCTGACCTCCATAACTGAAAAGCAATTACGTTGCTTCAAGCTCTAAATTTCAAATATTTTATTGGCAACAGTGTAAAATTAATGTAATTGAAGTAATTTGAAGGAGTTTATACCCAAAGGAAAGTGAAAAGCCATTAAAGATGCCCAAGTCACCGGATTTGTAATAAGTTTAACAACAAGAAAATTATTTTCTGCTCATTTAACTAATTATCTAAAACTCTTATTGAACTTGTCAAAATGTTCACCTAAAATGTGACAATAACTTCAGATTATTTTACATGAGCCATGAGAATTAAATGAGACATTTTTTGGATAATGTATATAACAATACTATTCTTCTTTAGAAAAAATATTAATCACATATATTCTGTATTTCTTAATTGTTAGAAATTACAATTAGCACTCATGCTTTTAATGTTGCATAATGAATTTTGGTATGAGATCCGACTGTTAGAGTAAAATCATTTTCTGTAACATACAAACATATTAATAGTTAAGTTTAAAGTTTCCAGAGTGAGCTCAGAATTAAATATGAAATACATACGGAATATTTCAGATCAGTATAATATTTGTGACACAATGACAAATATTATCTGCTTCTTACTTCACTGTAAAAGGTATTTGAGCCACTGGAAAAGATTGTTCAGTGGTTAAGATCCTTCCAGAAGCCCTGAGTTAAGTTCCAAACACAATGTTAGGTATCTCACTACCACCTGTTACCAGCTGCAGGAGATCTAACACTCTGTTCTGGCCCCTGTGTGCATCTGTGCGAAGTTTATGCTTACACACACACACACACACACACACACACACACTCACACCACACACACAATAAAAATTTAAAAACTATTCTTGTTGTATTCAATTGTTAAAATAACTCTTAATAAAATGTTTAAAATGCTAGGGTAGTGCACGCCTTTAATCTCAGCACTCAGGAGGCAGAGGTAGGCAGATCTCTGTGAGCTCAAGGCCAGCCTGGTCTACAGAGCGAGATCCAGGAAAGGCACAAAGCTACACAGAGAAACCCTGTCCAAAAAAATTGAATTATTATATGTGTATTATTTTAAATATATCATTTTTAAGAAAGGTTTTGAAAAGGCTGTAGCTCTCAATGCTACATGAATAATAGGAACATAAAAAGTGTGTGTGTCAAGGGGGCTTCCCAATGACTTTTGAAACAGCTGTAGGAAAATTTAGTTGTCTATATCAAAATTTAATAATTTTAAGATGATGGTTTCTGATTTCTCTAACAACATGGTGTCATTCAACTTGGTATGTTTCCACTTAGCCACTTAAAAAGTACCGGAGTGTTTAAGAGTATGTGCCAACATGCAATAATTACTTAAACAAGCACTATCTCCTTCCTTAATTAATCAAGCCTTTCACTTAGTCCTCAGAGGATAATTAAATCAGATAACCTCTGAATGGACTGCTTACTGGAGCTTCCTGAAAAATATGCCTAATCACAATAATTTTCTCCATCTTTCAGGTAAGTGATTTTATTAATAGCCAAAGCAAATTCTAGCATTTAGCCAAAAAAATCTTATTTGTGAAAATTTGCAGTATTACAGAAGGAATTTGAAATACTGAAGATTTCCTCACATCTATTTTCATTAACATTCATGAGTTTAGAGTCATATTGAAAACCATCCAGAGTTCTCAAATGGGATAAAAATTCAAATCACCATAAAGTATTTAATAATTTTAACAGTAGGTTAACTGGAAAGCAAGAAATCAAACTCAGGTAAACAACTGCAATGAAATCAGCTCTGCTTCACTATTTTACATCATTTATTTCCTTCACATAATGGGGATGGGGAAGCAAAGGGATAACCATATTTTTTCCTATCAAAAATAAGAAGAGGCATTTATCTTACTAATTTGAAAATGTTAGTGTGTGACAATCTCTGCTAATGTTCTCTGTAGACAAAGAGGCTGAATGTTTAATTCTTAAGAACTATAGGAAACTCCAAAGTCTTTACAATAACTCAGAAAATACTAGATTCATTTTTTTATATAGCAAATATTCTTTAAACCTAGCATAGTCATTTTGTGTCTTACAAGCAAAATAATTCTGACTGCAACCAAATGGTCAAAGTGTCCTTTGGCCTATATCCACATAACTTGATATTGGGGTTATATGCTTCATGCCAAGGATATATGGTCTACAAGGAAAAGAGAGTCTCCAGTTACAGTGACAGGAACAAGAGCCATTCTTTATATATTTACTATGGCATAGACTCTGTCACTTTTGTTTCGAAGTAAAAAAAGTACTTCTTTCGTGATGCCAATAAAATATTAACAACTGACTTGGGGAGAAGGCTGAGTGGGTAAAAACACTTGCTGTCCAAATGTGAGACTCCAAGTTTGATTCTCTAGAATCCATTTAAAAGGCAGACAAAATAGCATGCTTGTCATCCCAGTGATCCTACGGGGGATGGAAGGTAGAGACTGAATACTCAGAAAAATCACATACCAACTAGAATGGTGTGTGCATATGAAAAACAACACAGAGATCTATCTTATCTCAAACCAATGCAGCAGGAAAAGAACCACCTACTACAAGGGAGGAGAAGTTGGCCACTGAACTCACTCTTACCATTGCAGGTGTGTTAAAGCTTCCCCATCTCTCTCTTTCTGACACATACATACACACATGCAGCAAGAGGATAGGATGGAAGGAGAGTGGAGGGAGGATAGAACTAAATAAATAAAACCAATAGAACATGATTCAATAGAAAACCACTTTTACAACACACAAACAGTAGTAATGTTTTGATTTATAATTGATCTAGTTTTCAATATTTCTTGAGAAAAATTTCCCAAGAAATGAAAATATCACCACTAATGAAATCATCTACAGCAGCCCATCTCCTTAAATCTCCTAGCAATATAATTAGCATTCTGGTGGGAATCCTGCATTTATTTATTTGGCTCAACTAAAATGCTTTGAAGGAATTGTATACATACTTCTTTGCATTTAGGATAGTCTCTTAGTTAAAATTTTATTTGTTAATAATCAATATATCTTTAGTCCCACAATTAATTAATACATACATAACAATGTTCTTTCAATAAGGAAGCATATCATTAATATTCATTGACTATATTGTATCAACTTGAAAAAAAATTTACACATACCTGGAAAAGCAAATTACCTGTGGGCAAGTATATGGGTCTTTTCTTGATTGCTTATTGATTTTGGGTGCTTCTTCCATTGTAGGCAGTGGCATCCCTGGGCAGGTGGATCTGGGCTATATCTTAGCATGTTGGAGGAACAAGACATGAAGCAGCATTCCTCCACAACCTTTGAGTTAGTTTCTGTGTCTATATTCCTGCTTTTGATGGGCTAGAACCTACAAGACAAATAATTATTTTGCTTTTCCCTGTTGCTTTCAATCAGTGTTTTATCATTCCAGAATAAAGCAAAGTAGGACTTAGTATATCCTGATGAGAAGGGTAGCTGACTTCACTGGTTTGTAATGAAATATGCAAAATATCAGCATGAAGTTAGATTAAGGACTAAGGTTCACATATCTACGGGATGAAGCAAGCTCTGAATCTTGAGTAAGAGGCTGAAGGAGAAGACAAAGTACTCAGACACCTCAACAATTATAGAGAGAACTATTTCCTGGCTAGGGAAAGTTTGTGTCAAACTGACAAAAACTCATCTATACAGTAATTCATTACTTTATATATTTATATATAAATCTTGTAATTTTCATTAATAGCTAAAATAAAAAGCTCTGAATCAATTTTTTTATTATTTTCATATGCAACTATACAAGAAAACATCAAATATTTATATCATGGTGTAGAAAAAAATGTATGCAGCAGTATCATAATTGAAAATTAAGCAAACATTCTAATCACTCAGTTCATATAATAAACAGTGAAATGATACCTGATTTCTCATCTCTGATGGAAGAACTCATCACTTTCAAAGTATTTGAGAAAAGAAAAATCAAACCTTTTTGCTACATTTCTAGATGAACACAGTGTGCACAGAGTGGTCAATTGAGGCAAAAGCACTTAATAAAGGAATGGTCCTGAGTGACAGGTGGTTATAAAGTTTAAACAGTTGCTCTAACTTTCTTCAATCAGCGGTTCTCAATCTTTGGATCGTGAACTCTTTTGTGGGCACATATCATATCAGATATCCTGTATATCAGATATTTACAACTGTGATTCATAACAGTCATAATATCACAGTTAAGTAGCAACAAAATAATTTTATGGTGGAAGCTCTCTGTAACATGAGGAACTGTATTAAAGGGTAACAGCATTAGGAAGGTTGAGAACCACTGTGCTAGGATGTAACAGAGTAATGTATGCAGCTCATGCATGGAATGATAAAACAGGTGGATTACAAGTTCAAAGCTGCTGCTAATCTTCTGTTTTAACTTTAGTAAAACCACATACAATTTGTTAAAATAATTACAAAATAGACATCCTATTCCAAAGCCTGAACTCTGAGCAAAGAAAATAAATGTTGAGCATCAGAAGGATGAAGAGTAGACGACTAACAAGAAGAAAACACGATCAAATGGCAAATATTAATGAAACTGCCTACAGGCGTGCAAAACACCTGAAAACAAGAGAATGGGATAACATATCACAATGTGTAACCTTTTCATCTGAAGAGAAATGATGGAAACATTTAAAGATCTCTGTGAATTTAATGGACTGTGTGTGTGGGTCTAATCTATCTCTTGGTTCTTTTATATAATATTTAAAGATAGGAAATCTTGCTCTTTCAGGTTCACCTATCAAATATTTGTTAAATAGATATCAGTCCCCTGTGCTTGATTTCATTATATGACTTGATTTCACTTTTCATGATAAAATTGCTACCTTTTCTTCCTTCTTTATTCCAAGATGACTTAATTCATTTTAAAATGTTAACCAGTTCACTCTTGGTAGCTCTGTGTATGTCGGATTATCTGTGTAATGCCAAACATGTCACCTGACACACGCCTTTTGCAACATGTCAGCTGAACTTTGTTAATACACCATCGGCTTTTATGATCACATTCCCAGTGTTAGTTTCAGGGGAAAAGGAATATGATAAAAAGTCAATGTGAGTTTGTGTTATACAAATAAAAAAACTATGGAAGTAATTTCATCATTTTTAGCATGTAGAAAAACATTTAATGACAGTATTTTTACTCTCAGAAACAGCATTTCTTAATTGTCCCAAATAATTATCTTTACTTTTCTTATAATTAATTCATTAATTAATTTTCTTATAATTAATTACTTTATTATTTTGTAAGTGCTACAGTAAGTTAAGAAAGCACATGTTAGGGGTGTAAAAGCACACAGCACATACCACAGTATGACACGCTGAGTAAATTTTTAACAATTGTAGCTACAATTGAGGCCTATGCAGCAGAAAATATACTGCCAGATTGTTGCTAAATCATCTCTCAAAAATTTGTCATCAATTATATTTCATTATAAATAATTAATTGCAGCTTCATGTAATTATTCAAGATGAAAGATAGGGTTTCAGTACAATTCACAACATATGTGCATTTAATTATATTACTGATAAAGAACCTGCAAAAGAACCTCTATGTCTCTCTTAGTAAAAGTGTAAAATCTGGGCTAGAGTGGTAGTTCATTAGTTAACAGTGTGTTTTGTTCTAATGAATTTGGTTCCCAGCACTTATGCTGGTCAGCTCACATCTAGTTCTAGAGGCTCTAACACGTACCTCTGGTTTGAAGGTCAACATACACACAGCCTATATTCACACAGATATCCATAAAATTTTAAAATGCAGTTTGTGATATTCATGCTAGTTAATTTTATATTTGAAAAATACGTTCTTTCCTTTTTGCTATTTTTGGTTCATTTTCTCTGTTTTAGAGTCAAAATCGATTATAACAAAACATAGCATAGCATAGATTATGTTACCAGGCATATTTAAAATTTTAATAATGTTAAGTAGTGAAATAAAAGTGTTAAAATAATTTTAAAGTTTCTAATAAAAATTTTCAAAATATAGGCCCATAAGAGTAATTTTAATCATGAGTGACTCATATTGATATAGACTCATATAGATATAATACAATTTTCAAGATTATTGCTTTGTGTTAGGTAATAGGGAAAAAATTCAGCAACAGCATTGATTTGAAAACTCCTCAGATGAACAAAGTTTGAAGGGTACAAATTCTGACACAGTTTGCATTTGCTGCTCTCTTTGGCTAACTCTCAGGCATTTTATCTGAATGTAACAAGCTTTACACCTAGTAAGTGAGGCAGCTTTTCTAGACTGGAAGGTACTCTACTATAAAAGAATGCATTTTCCCCCTCCTGCCTTTGATGCAAAGGTTCACCCCTCCTCCATCCTCACTGTTTTTTTCATTTCAAATTCATACTTTAAGGATTTATTTTCCTGTAAAGGAATTGAAAACAGATTCTGTAGGTGGATGCTGGGATCTCATTTAAAAAGAAAAGCAGAAACACACAAGAAACTAATAACCAGGTGGAAATGGCAGGACATGCAGGCTGCTACCATGTCATTGCCAGAGAGAAGACAGATTTCACAGGGAAGAGTCACTATTTTAGAATGGTGCAAAAATCCATCCAAAAATGTTCATTTATTTATGTGTTTATTTCACAAACATTATTTTTGATGTGTTCAGTGCACTATTCATATGATTCAGGACACTAAATTTTCATAAAGTGATATGCCTCATAGAAAATTTAGACTCCAGGCAGATGGTAGTAGAAGTTGATACAACAAACAGATGAATACAACTCTCATAAGGCTTCCAGTGAAAGGATCATACATTTGATATGGATGGTGGCCTGCTATTTCTATAGTTCAGGCAGATTAAAACTGTCTTATATTTCTTTCTCATATATAAGCTCATTAATCCATCATGGTATATTTTGTTTGATTATCCCTCTGGCAAGAATTAGAAGGTGTAGTTCATGTAGAAACAGAAATAACTATTTGAAGAATCAGGAATTTAAGAACTAAGTAACATTACACTGCCTGAGCAGACTGCATTTATGTATTTAGGAATGTATATGTATATACATACACATACATGTATATAACAAAAATTAATTAAAAGGGGACCATGGATTTGAAAGAGGGAGAGGAAGAATATAGTGAAGGATTTGGGGGAAGCAAAGGGAAGGGAAAAATGGTGTAGTTATAGTTTCAAAATCATAAAAGAAATTAATAAAAATGTTTATATTTGTGGCGGCTTGAATGAGAGAAGCCATAGCCTCACAGACTTGAATGACTGGTCACCAGGGAGTGGCACTATTTCAAAGGAGTGAGTGTGTCCTGTTGGAGGAAGTTGTCACTGGGGAATGGGTTGGAGTTTGAAAAGGCCATTCCAAGCCCAGGGTCTCTCTTTTACTACTGTGTGCAGATCAGGATATAGAACTCTCAGTTCCTTCTCTAACATGGTATCTACCTGTATGCCACCATGCTCATCATGACAATAATGGACTATGCCTGTGAAACTGTAAACGAGACCCAATGAAATGCTTTCTTTTAGAATAGTTGACATGGCCATGGTGTCTTTTCATAACAATAGAACACTTACGAGGAAAAACAAAACTCTTTGCAGATTCTGTCTCTAAAATATTAATTTCTAATTTTCTGACCTGTTTGGAGTGAGATTAATTTCTTATGTTATGAGATAAGATTGATTTCAAATGAAGAATGTATAAGATTTTAAAATTTAAGATATGACATATATGAGGGGGCATGGATGGATTATAAAATAATGATATTTTAGACTTTGAGTTTGTAGGACATAATTTAGTTTACTTTGTGTTACTGGATTATAGCCCTGATCTTTTGAAGTAGAAGAATACTTTCTTTTATTCCTATTCCTCAATTACTGTGGATATTGCTCTGTATAAATAAAATGCTGTTTGACCAGTGGCCAGGCAGGAAGTATAGGGAGGACAAGAGAGAAGAGAATTCTGGGAGGTGGAAGGCTGGGGCAGAAAGACACTGCCAGCCGCCGCCATGACAAGGAAGATGTAAGGTAATGGTAAGCCACAAGCCATGTGCCAAAGTATACATTAAAGAAATGGGTTAATTTAAGATACAAGAAGTAGATAACAAGAAGCCTGCCATGGCCATACAGTTTGTAAACAATGTAAGTTTCTGTGTGTTTACTTGGGCCTGGCTGGTAAGAGAGATTTGTCCTGACTCTGGGCAAGGCAGGAAAACTCTAACTACAAATGGCGCCCAATGTGTTGGCAAGAGTTTCCACCTAAAACCTGACAAAAAAAAAAAAAAGATTCTAAAACCACGTTAAAAACAGCTTCTTAGTTGTCTCTCTCAAGTTAGCAGCAGCCTGCCAGTTTGAGCTACTATGGCGGGTTCCTGGCGTGTGTGTCTGACCTGCAGGTTGGCAGGAATGAGGAGTCTGCAAGAGACACTTTACTCTGCTGCATGGTGGATTTAGCCTTTGCTAGTTGAAAAAAAAAAAAAAACAAAAGCAAACAAACAAAAAAACCGGTTTCTGGGCTATGCACTGCTTTGATAGAAATGCTTCTGATAGTTGATGGTACAAATGGCTCCAGACCCAGAGCTGGTGGTAAATCGTACCACCACCACTTGGGAAGCTGAGGTGGGTGGAGCCATCAGCCACAGAGGCGTTTAAGTCTTACAAAGATGGATATTACACAGAGAATCTGGTTTGTGTTGTCTTTGGGATTTTTAACTGCAGAAAAAGATTTGATTGTAAAAGCTGTTGAGTTAAATAAATATGTAAATTTTAAGGGTAACTTGACTTAAAAATTTGGATATAAGGATATGTTGCTGTGGAAAAGAGTCTCTGCTTTTGTTTCCACAGAAAGCCAGAGGCTGTGGATTTCTTCCAGATTGAGATACATCTCGTTTGATCAGCCAAGACAACCTAAAAGGTCTCTGATGACACCATGGCCCAGATGATCCACCATCCAGAATGGTTTCAAGGCAACTGGCTCAGAGGTTTACCTTAATAGACTACTCCATGATCCTAAAATTTTCTTTGTGTCCCCATAAGATACAGTGCCCCCCTCCAGCAGGAAGTAGTAAGAAAAACTATACCCTAATTCCCAGCTGGCTTTGGAGATGGAATTGACTTATTCCTTCTCTAAACCCAGACATATTGCTAAAAGAAAAGGTTAAGAGATTTTTGTGTCCCAAATCAGAAGAGCCCTCTGATGTGGGACAGAAAAAAAAAAAAAAAAAAACACAGTATTTTTATTTCAAGCAAGTTGATTATAAATGCGATCTGATCTCGTCCAAAAGAAGAAAAGGGGACATGATATAGATATAATAGGATGAAAGGGTAGATTAATGAACTTACTTCTAAAGAGCATCAACTTGTTTAAAATGTTTTACATTTGTATAGATTTTAGTCTATTGATACAAACTTAAAGTTAATTTTATTATACTGTGTGTATATTTCTACTCCTGTTTAAGTTATTATGTTTGTACAGCTCATTTAAAATTGTAATGGATAATTAAAAATAGATTAATAATTAGTCATCTATGATAATCATACTCGTAGCCATGTTAGTTAAGTCTTCTAGGTATACACAGATATATTTCAGGAAGATAGGTAATCTTCAAATACTTCAAAGACCTACAGAATATGGCATTTAAAATATTTTTAAAATTTAGACTTTCTGGACAGTGAGACAGGTCTGCTCCTGGCAACACCGATTTACTTCAGAGAGGAGGATGGACATTGAAGACACTTTATATGGAGTTTATCTTCACCTTGGCAAAAATAGCCATTTGGGCAAGAAACTGTTCTTGCCTGGACTGCTTGATTGACTGGACATGCTGGACCCATAGAAAGGTGACCACTAAACTTTGCTTGACAAAATGGTCCTTCAGGTTCCTGCTTCGCAGACATTCTACAGGACACTGAGAAAAGTAACCAAGAGACTCTAGCCCTGTAGGCTAAAGACAAATGCCCCAACTTTACAAAGGAACATTAGGTGACTGTCCAGGCTGCCAGATGTCTCTGTCTACCCTGCAAGACTCCCAAAAGTTACTAGCATCCTTCTCCCATTTCTCAGGTAATAATATATCCTTCTGAGGTCTTTGATGTGGTTGAAGACTAGATCGTTATAATTTCCTCAGTTATAATAAAAGATAAGTTAGATATAAAAACCTTAGACTCACAAATATAGGATAGATAGAATATTTTGTTTAATTTTGCCAAAACAAATAGACTAGATATTGTAACTATAATTCTTGCTTGATAATTGTTTTGTTATATTTAATTTTACTATGTAAAAGTTAAAACCTTCCTTTAAAAAGAAAAGAAAAGGGAAGTGCTGTGGATATCACTCTGTATAAATAAAATGCTCTTTGGCCAGTGGCCAGGCAGGAAGTATAGTGGGGACAAGAGAGAAGAGAATTCTAGGAAGTGGAAGGCTGGGTAGAGGGAGACACCGACCCCTGCCACCATGACAAGGAAGATGTAAGGTAATGGTAAGCCACGAGCCATGTGCCAAAGTATAGATTAATAGAAATGGGTTAATTTAAGATACAAGAAGTAGATAACAAGAAGCCTGCCATGGCCATACAGTTTGTAAACAATGTAAGTTTCTGTGTGTTTACTTGGGCCTGGCTGGTAAGAGAGATTTGTCCTGACTCTGGGCAAGGCAGGAAAACTCTAACTACAAATGGCGCCCAATGTGTTGGCAAGAGTTTCCACCTAAAACCTGACAAAAAAAAAAAAAGATTCTAAAACCACGTTAAAAACAGCTTCTTAGTTATCTCTCTCAAGTTAGCAGCAGCCTGCCAGTTTGAGCTACTATGGCGGGTTCCTGGCGTGTGTGTCTGACCTGCAGGTTGGCAGGAATGAGGAGTCTGCAAGAGACACTTTACTCTGCTGCATGGTGGATTTAGCCTTTGCTAGTTGAAAAAAAAAAAAAAACAAAAGCAAACAAACAAAAAACCGGTTTCTGGGCTATGCACTGCTTTGATAGAAATGCTTCTGATAGTTGATGGTACAAATGGCTCCAGACCCAGAGCTGGTGGTAAATTGTACCACCACCACTTGGGAAGCTGAGGTGGGTGGAGCCAGCAGCCACAGAGGCGTTTAAGTCTTACAAAGATGGATATTACACAGAGAATCTGGTTTGTGTTGTCTTTGGGATTTTTAACTGCAGAAAAAGATTTGATTGTAAAAGCTGTTGAGTTAAATAAATATGTAAATTTTAAGGGTAACTTGACTTAAAAATTTGGATATAAGGATATGTTGCTGTGGAAAAGAGTCTCTGCTTTTGTTTCCACAGAAAGCCAGAGGCTGTGGATTTCTTCCAGATTGAGATACATCTCGTTTGATCAGCCAAGACAACCTAAAAGGTCTCTGATGACACCATGGCCCAGATGATCCACCATCCAGAATGGTTTCAAGGCAACTGGCTCAGAGGTTTACCTTAATAGACTACTCCATGATCCTAAAATTTTCTTTGTGTCCCCATAAGATACAGTGCCCCCCTCCAGCAGGAAGTAGTAAGAAAAACTATACCCTAATTCCCAGCTGGCTTTGGAGATGGAATTGACTTATTCCTTCTCTAAACCCAGACATATTGCTAAAAGAAAAGGTTAAGAGATTTTTGTGTCCCAAATCAGAAGAGCCCTCTGGTGTGGGACAGAAAAAAAAAAAAAAAAAAAAAACACAGTATTTTTATTTCAAGCAAGTTGATTATAAATGCGATCTGATCTCGTCCAAAAGAAGAAAAGGGGACATGATATAGATATAATAGGATGAAAGGGTAGATTAATGAACTTACTTCTAAAGAGCATCAACTTGTTTAAAATGTTTTACATTTGTATAGATTTTAGTCTATTGATACAAACTTAAAATTAATTTTATTATACTGTGTGTATATTTCTACTCCTGTTTAAGTTATTATGTTTGTACAGCTCATTTAAAATTGTAATGGATAATTAAAAATAGATTAATAATTAGTCATCTATGATAATCATACTCGTAGCCATGTTAGTTAAGTCTTCTAGGTATACACAGATATATTTCAGGAAGATAGGTAATCTTCAAATACTTCAAAGACCTACAGAATATGGCATTTAAAATATTTTTAAAATTTAGACTTTCTGGACAGTGAGACAGGTCTGCTCCTGGCAACACCGATTTACTTCAGAGAGGAGGATGGACATTGAAGACACTTTATATGGAGTTTATCTTCACCTTGGCAAAAATAGCCATTTGGGCAAGAAACTGTTCTTGCCTGGACTGCTTGATTGACTGGACATGCTGGACCCATAGAAAGGTGACCACTAAACTTTGCTTGACAAAATGGTCCTTCAGGTTCCTGCTTCGCAGACATTCTACAGGACACTGAGAAAAGTAACCAAGAGACTCTAGCCCTGTAGGCTAAAGACAAATGCCCCAACTTTACAAAGGAACATTAGGTGACTGTCCAGGCTGCCAGATGTCTCTGTCTACCCTGCAAGACTCCCAAAAGTTACTAGCATCCTTCTCCCATTTCTCAGGTAATAATATATCCTTCTGAGGTCTTTGATGTGGTTGAAGACTAGATCGTTATAATTTCCTCAGTTATAATAAAAGATAAGTTAGATATAAAAACCTTAGACTCACAAATATAGGATAGATAGAATATTTTGTTTAATTTTGCCAAAACAAATAGACTAGATATTGTAACTATAATTCTTGCTTGATAATTGTTTTGTTATATTTAATTTTACTATGTAAAAGTTAAAACCTTCCTTTAAAAAAAAAAGAAAAGGGAAGTGCTGTGGATATCACTCTGTATAAATAAAATGCTCTTTGGCCAGTGGCCAGGCAGGAAGTATAGTGGGGACAAGAGAGAAGAGAATTCTAGGAAGTGGAAGGCTGGGTAGAGGGAGACACCGACCCCTGCCACCATGACAAGGAAGATGTAAGGTAATGGTAAGCCACGAGCCATGTGCCAAAGTATAGATTAATAGAAATGGGTTAATTTAAGATACAAGAAGTAGATAACAAGAAGCCTGCCATGGCCATACAGTTTATAAACAATGTACGTTTCTGTGTGTTTACTTGGTTGGTTCTGAGCGTCTATGGGCCTGGATGGTGAGAGAGATTTGTCTTGACTCTGGGCCAGGCAGGAGAAATCTAACTACACTCAATAGTTTTGTTTGTTTAATTGTTTGAATGCTTATCACATTTTTATTTTCTGTTTTTTTTTTAATTTATATTTATTTACTATTCCTCCAGGAATTCATAGCACAATTTGAGGTGTTTCCTTGAATCATTCTAGAAGAACATATTTTTCAAAGATCGGTTTTATGACACTAATGATATTTGACCTTTCAAACTATGAAGTCCATTCTTTATATGCAAAACTATTAAGATAACAGTAATTTAAAAATATGTATGCTTTATTTACTAATGTGTATGCTTTAGTTTTTAATATGTCCAGTAATAAGTTGACTTCCTGACATCATTTTAAATGGATTTGTTGGTTTTGAAGTATTTTTTACATACAGACATAAGGCTAAGTTTGAACATTTAATTTTATGTTGCTTAAAAGTAAATTATTACTTTTTGATTTGCAGCTGCATTTCAATAGTAATATATAAATGTTAATTCATTATCTGATTTATAGTTTCTATTAGACATAGTTAGTATCAAAGACCAAAATATGACATTATAGGAAAGAAGAAATTATAAATCTATTAATGCTTCATATGGACACTTTGTACTTGACCATAAAAATAAAAGGGTCCCTTTTCACCTTAGAACAATCATTTTAAGATTTCCAGCAGGAGATAGTACTGTCTCCAGATTAAGTTATAACGATATCAACAGCTACAGTTGTCTTTAATCTTTATGTTAGAAGTAGTGTTTTAGTATTTGACCCCTGGTGACAGTGCTTTCAAAACCCAGTTTTCTCTGACTTTTATGACCTTTGTGAATCCTTCTCTTTCAGTTTATCAAAGAAATTTAGTAAAATTATTTTTCTTAAATGTATCATGTATGTGTTTTCTGAAAGGAAAATAAATAGATCTCTTTAGTCTGTTCTCATCAGGGCCAACAGCAGTGCTTCCTTAATAAAACAGTAGTGGAAAAGTTACCATGTTTTGGCTTTTACGTTTCTTTGATCTAAGACATTCCTCCATCCCCATCAACCTGTCTGTCTATAGTGTCTGTCTGTAGTGCAGTAGTTCTCAACCTGGGCTGGCATCCCCTTTTGTGGTAGCATATCAGATATCTGCATATCAGCTATTAACATTATGATTCAGATCAGTAGCAAAATTATAGTTATAAACTATCAATGAAATAATTTTATGGTTGGGATAACCACAACATGAAGAACTACATTAAAAGGGTAGCCTTAGGGTGGTTGATATAGTGATTATTGGACAATTGAATCCTGCACTTCTCTTCACTGTTGAGATAATATATCCAGTATACTCATGTTCTGTACTGTATACCAAAGGACAGAATGTTTGTTTTTATACCTTTAACCTATGCATAAGCTGAGTTTCCAATCTTCTCAACAGTTTGTTAACTCCCTTTTAAATTCTTGCCATAAGTTTTATTTTCAAACATTATTCCTAACAAAGCAGTACTCCTCACCCACAAGGACTGAAATGTATTGCACCTCTGGATATCATCTTGAGTATATTTCTCAAACATTAGTTCTTGAGATAAATTAATGTGAACACAGAAACTTCAGAAGTTCAAAATATATTTTATTACTAATCTCAGAGTTCACATCAGTGGCACTAAAGAGAATTCAATACTCAGCAAAATAAAACAACCTTGCAAAATGAAAAACTGTTCGCTGGAGACTAAAGCTGTTGAAAATGTTTAGAGTAGACTTTCTCTGTATTCTACAACATTGTAATGAGATTATATGAAGATCTAGATGTAGACAAGTTGAGAATTTGTATTTTTCAGGTATATTGCTATTATCCAGTATTTATTATTTAAATATTTTTAACAATCCTGTCATCAAATATATATATACTCAAGTTTCAAAACTGAGGTTTATATATTAAATATTTTTCTAATATTTTGAAAGGATAAATTGGGGTAATAACCCAAGTTTCCATGATTTTTAAGATTTTAACCTTTTTTGTACTGTGATTCTTAGATTCATGTATAAAGAACATTTTCATATGTGGGTGTCTGAGGGCTTCCTCTTTTTAAACAAAGTTTGAGCCATGCATTAGTTATCTATTTCTAATTAGCAAATTATGACACCTGTAAAATAGCTACCATTATTATACCTCAGTGGATATGGATGAGAATTTCACATAAACAGCATTCTTACCTTCTGCAACATCTCAGAAGACAGGCATTTTAAATATAATATGTATAATAAGTCAATGATCTTAGTGTGTCAGTAGGCTACTTAGTAGAAGTTGGGCTCCACCATGGATTACTGACCTTTAAATACAATTGATCTATATACATTTATATTATTTTACACTAAATTTTACATTTACATTTTACATCATTATATTATTATTACATTGTATTGACATTATATATTAAATTTATTAGTTAAAATAGAAAATACAGAACATTAAATTTTCTTTAGTTTCCCTATTTTTATTAATTGCATCCATAATTTACATAGCTTCAATTTTACTTCTTGTGGCACATACATTTTTGTTGGCAGATTTTTTTTTTCTTTTTCTTCTATACTTGAAAAGTAACAAATATTTGTATGTCTCAGATTCCTTCTTTAACAGATTGAACTGTGTTGTATGTCACTATAGGATGTGCATTAGTATTATAATAATTTTGTATGGAGTCATGTGAAAAACAAGAGGGAAAATATATTGAAGGGTTCAAATATTGTGTGTAATCCCCTAGAATTACAGGAGGGAAATATCAGATGTTAATGGAAAGACTGTTTTTTTGTGTATGAAATATTCCTGTAACTTTATTGACTGATATACTTTTTGTCAAGGAATTGAGAAGGTCAAAATATTTAATACATGATTTGTTTATGTAATTCAAGATAAACTGACAACTTTAAAATAATTTCCTGAATGTTTTGTTAAATTATTGAAAGTGATAATATTTATTTTCTTTTTATAACCAATAATATAAAACAAAGAAGCAAAGGGGTACCATTATCTAACTAGAAAAAGAAGCATTTGACACTTGTAAATCATAATATATTTACATATATTACATTATCTGGTGAATAATGACAAGCTTCAGTGAAACATTCACATTTTAAGGAGTGTTAACTTCATGGACACATATGTACCAAAGAAATCCTGTCATTCCTTAAAAGGGCTTCAAGTTTCCACATATAAATCTGAGACACTAAGTTAATCCTATTAATTTTATCCCTGAATTGTAAAAATATGTTAATGTCATTTTGAGAATTGCATATAATGTATTTTTATGTACATATGCCCCACATTTCTCCAAACCCATTCTCTCTCCCTGTCCTTAGCAAGTTTTTATAACCCCTACACTCCAGGTTTCACTGACAATATACTTCTGGGTGTGAGGTGCCATTCATTGGAATGTGTTTGACCTCCTAGTAGCAACACTAAACTGACTCCTCTTCTACTACAAACTATTCACTGTCCATTGTTCCCAAGTCAGAGGTGTAGATTTATGAACACTTTTTCAAAGTTCTGTAAAAAATACCAGTGGCAAAGAAATAGTTTAACAATGTTTTCCATCTTCATCCATTAGGGAACTGAAGATTAAAGTTACAGAGAAATTTATATTACTCTATTCAGAACAGGTAAGAAATAAGACAACAACTGTTGAATGTAGTCAGAAGTTTTACTGTGTCCTGCGCAGTCCCACAGCCACTTATAAAATAATTACACAGACGCTTATATTAACTACCAATTCTATGGCCTATTGGCTCAAGCTTCTCCCTAGCTAGCTCTTACAACTTAACTCAGCCCATTTCTACAAATCTATGCATTGCCACATGGCTTTGTGGCTTACCAGTACTTTCACATCTTGCTTCTCCTGGCAGAGGGTGGCAGAGTCTGCCTCACTCTCCTTTCTTCTTTTTCTCCAGTTGTAATGTCTCGCCTAAGCTTATTCTGCCTCACCATTGGTTAAACAGCTTTATTTATTGGTTAATCAGAGCACAACCCATTCACAGCTTCTAGAAAGATATCCCACAGCAGTTGAATATGTAGGGAATGGGGAGATCTCTTGTGCTATTTGTGGGAGTGCAAATTGGTTTAGATAAGGTGGAAAACCTTGTGGAAGTTTCTCAAAAGTAGAATTAGGTCTATCACATGACCCAACAATGTCACCACTGTGCATATGCACAAAGGATTATATATTCTACCACAAGGACACACACTCAACCATGCTCCTAGTTTCTCTTCACAAATAGCCAGGACATGGTTGTAATTGGGATGTCCAACAAATGATGAATAAATAATAAAGAAATGGTACTTTATATACCATGGAATTTTGTTCATCAATAAAGGAAATTGAAGCATCTGTAAATTTTAATATTAGCAAGCAAATTGCATTTGTACTTATTACAAATATTATTACAAATATATAATTATATAGTAAACAGTTTTAACTTTGATCTAAGACATATGTTAGCTACATATATCTCTGTCACTATAACCCTATTTTCTGTTATTATAGCAAAACTCATGAATATATACCATTGGGTTGTTTTCTGTACAAATTCAAACAGAGCTTTGTAGAAAAGATTAATATATTGGTTCTCATGGTTAAAAACTGTCTTCATATGACCAACGGTCATCACCTGGATGCTATTTCTTTATTTTATACTTTTATTGATGGGTATAAGGTTATTCACAAACTTACAAGAGGGATTCGTTTATAACAGGCATAATCTCATATAACTCTGAGAGCTGTGTGACAGGTTAAATTTTGTTTTAATAATTGTGTATGTCTAATCTGAACAATAATGATGAAATGCAATTCAAATTATTGGAAAATATGTAATAGAAGAATGATGTGAAAGACTCAAAATAAGCAAAGAGAGAAAGTGAAAGTCACTTGTAATGCAGAAAAATATAGCTAGGTGCAAATTAGTTTAGTGGAACTATCTTTGTCAAACACTGGAAAACCCTTTAACTAAACAAAGGCGAAATTTAGTTTTCCATAATCCCCAGAACTTTAAATATTCTTTTGCCAGTATTCCAATATAATCTAATGGAAAGTATGAAAACCAATGATACAAGTGATTTTGAATGAAGGCAAGTTTTTCTTAAGTTCATGGCTGACTCCATTTTCATTTTCTCATAATATATAAGTTATAGTGGAAACTATCCCCTGTTTTTTAATGGTTTAGGAGGTTGATCTATAATTTAAGGCTTTCTTAATCAGTTATTTTTGATCTACTTATCTGAGCTAATTTTAATATCAAATATTCTAATTAGTAGCATGATAATGGCAAAATATGTATATGACGTTTATGAGTTTGCTTGTGTATACTATGTGTTCATGTCTATGTGTATATAAATATATACACACTTTTGAGCACACTTATGTATGTGCTCATATTATACTCATGTGAAATATTGAAATCAGATGACTCAGAAATAATGAAGAGAAAGACAGAAGTATAGCTTTATCTTACATCACTATAGTTTCATAAAGAAAGTTTTCTTCTATATTATTAACCATCTTTAATCATACACTAATTCATGCAATTTTCCATTAAGTTTTAATGTAATTATTGTTAGTAAAACCTTCACCCATTCTCTTTTGAATTGCTCAACAGCTCTATAAGTGAGTAAAATTTAGTAGCTCTATTAATGAATAGAATTTAGGATTTATTTATATAATTGTCTTGAATTTTTATTGTCTAATGAAGTTAATCTACAAATGCTTGTCTATATTTTGTAAAATTTAAGGAATGTATGAGTTTGCATATAAAATAATATTTTCTAAATTGCATAAATTATCACCATATATATACATTTCCTTTATACCTATGTAATATACTTTCCAACCCAGACTATTGTACATAAGCCATTAGTCTGAATTTTTTTCTTATAAATAATTAGGTTTGTCTATTGATTTTTGTTACTGAGTAGAAAATAATTTTATGACTATACAAAATCTTGTTCAGATATGGTGGTGCATGCCTTTATTTTCATCAGGAGTCAGGGAAGATGGATCTCAGTGAGTTAAGGTTTAGCCTGGTCTACAGAATGAGTTCCAAGACATTGAGGGTTGTTACACCAAGAAACCCTGACTTGTATAAGCAATAAATAAATATAAATAAATAAAATATAATAAAATAAATAAAAATAAAAGCTTGTAAATTTATTCTGACTGACTGTGACATCTGTGTATTCCTTATTTTAGCTCTTAAGTGAGTTAATCTGCTACTAACACCAGGTGTGTCTCTTTCTATCTTTCTCTCTCTCTCTCGCTCTCTCTCTGTCTCTGTCTCTCTGTATGTAGTATCACTATGGGTGTCTTTTTTCTTTGTAGACACATAGTAAAAATGATTTGAAGTCAGTATTTAATAAATTTCAACTGTATTTCTTACACAAACTGTAGAATTTTATAATAAAAACAAGTTTGTTTTTGTAAAGAGATAGGCCCATAGTATTTATGAATTTATGATTGCTTTAGCCATTTGTCAATTTCTTCAAGTTATCAAAAATAGATTAAAGCTATTTAATTCAATTTGCAATTATCTTCTTGGGGGTGTATTTGTCTACTGAACTATGTCTATTTACTTCTTGTAGTGTTTTAGACTGTGTGTGTGTGTGTGTGTGTGTGTGTGTATGTATAAAACAAGTTTATTTTACATACTTCTACGTTGTCTTTACTAACCCCTGGATCTGTTTGCTTTACTTAATAAAAAAGTCAAGAATGGAAAGGAACATTCTAAGTCCACAGAATTTTATAATTCATGTGTGTCTCTACAACTTCTGCATGGACCCTAAATAGGATTAAAATTTATAATTATTCATGTCATTATAAAATATTAGGGTCCTTTAATCCCAGCACTGGGGAGGCAGAGGCAGGCGGATCTTTGGCAGTTTGAGGCCAGCCTGGTCTACCCAGTGAGATCCAGGAAAGGCGCAAAGCTACACAGAGAAACCTTGTCTCAAAAAACCAAAAAAAAAAAAAAAAATAGGGTCAAAGTGGTAGAATTGAAACCAATTAACAATAGACAAAGTAGTGAGCAGGAAGAACTCATAAGTTTCCTGAGATAAAGATGGTAGGGTAAGATGTTCCTTTCAGAAATAAAGAAATGAATAAATCACACTGAGATAAGTAGCTAAATGCATTGAAAAATAATAATATTTAATCCTTAGAAGATACTCATAAATGAGCTGCAGTATGATCAATGGAAAGGATTATAAGTACTGGAAATTAATAGATGGACTTCTCTGTAATATAGGGTATAAAAGAAGACTTTCTAAAAGACGATGAAATTACAGAAACAAGAGAAGACAGAATTTGAAAATTTTAATATATGAAAGCACTTTTTAATGGCAATTGTAAACTACATTAGAAGCAAAAGGAAATGACGAGCCAGAAGATATTCTCAATATTGAATGAAGGAAGAAATATTTTAAAAGGAGAAATGTTTTAAACGAGGAAGATGTTTGGATGTGCTGAGTAATTTTCATGATTTTTTATCCTATGAAGTGAATAAAACTAAATGTAATGTATACAATCTATGTTATTGTGAGTTAGGTTAATAAATAAGAAACAAGAGAAACTGCGCAGCTGTAGGGCATGTCTTTAATCCTATCACTCAGGAGGCAAAGCCAGGCAGATCTTTGTGAGTTTGAGGCCAGCATGATTTAGTACAGGCACCAAAACTACACAGAGAAACCCTGTCTCAAAAAAACAAATAAAAGACAAATAGCCAAACTAATGGAAACACATGAATTATGAACCAAAAGCTGTGGAGCCCCCAACTGGATCAGGCCCTCTGGATAAGTGAGACAATTGAATAGCTTGAACTGTTTGGGAGGCATCCAGGCAGTGGGACCTGCACCTGTCCTTAGTGCATGAGCTGGCTGTTTGGAACCTGGGGCTTATGCGGGGACACTTTGCTCAGCCTGGAAGGAGGGGACTGGACCTGCCTGTACTGAATCTACCAAGTTGAGCTGAATCCCCAGGGGAGTCTTTGCACTGGAGGAGTTGGGAATGGGGAGAAAGGGCGGGGTGAGGGGGGTGGGGACGGGAGGGGAGAAGACAGGGGAATCCATGGCTGACATGTAAAATTAAAACACAAATAAAATTTGAAAAAAAAATAGAATGTGAATTTCTAAAAAAACAAACAAACAAACAAAAAAAACCTTAATGCTGACATAGTGAATGTGTTACAGTTATCTATTCAGCTATACAATCTCAACTTTTTTTCTTTTTCTGTGGATCTCTCCACATTTCAAATTATTTCCATGCTTTGGAAGTTCACTTTTTTTGTCTTTAAACTTATATGTGAATTTTTATCCCAAAGAGGAATAGCTCTTTAACTCAAATTTATTAAATATGATTATTTGTTTTCCTAAGAGGTATAATTGTATTAATCCTTTACTAACCATCAATTTTTTCAACTGAGTTAATTTTTAACATTACTGTGAATATAGGAACATTATTTTTCAAGGGTATTTTATTTGATTCAGCAATAGTGTAGAGCTATTCTTCAATAGTGGATATATTCCCATATAGACAATTGGTGTTTATCTACTTTTTAAAATCATTTGGTTATGTCATAGCATATAATATACAAATCAAAACACTATAAAATTACTAAATGAAATAAACTTTTCCATTACTTTGAATGTTAAGTAGTTTGGGTAGTAGACATTTAGAATATATAGTCATCAAATTTGATGTGTACATTACATCATTATAAGCCATTTTCATCATGCTACACAATACTTCTCAAACCCAGTATCTTCCAGCTGTATCACTTCTGTGAGTTTACACAATGAAGTTAGGCAATATAACAACACAGATGCATGCATATTTATACTTAATCACAATAATGCACAGTACGCAAATCACCATTAGCTTCACTAAATATGGAATAAATAAGGTTTAATCTCAATTCCTTATCAATTCTTCCCTTGTATGGAATATTTTATATATATATGTATATATATATATACATACATATATGTATATATTATGTATACATATATACATATGTGTGTATAACTATATATAATACAGCTTAATATCATATTTAAAAAAAGTTAAAATATTTTTAAAAGTATGTATGTTTTATACAGCAATAAAGAAGAAAAACTCATGACATTTACTGGAAATTGAAGGAGCAATGGATTTTTATGTTGACAGCAATATATCATATCTAGATATACAAACATTGTATATTTTGTCTCGTGCATAGAAATCAGAGTGAAAATTAGATGTGACATTGAATAGATCCTATTTCATAGGGGGAAAGGACTAGAGAAAAAGGGACTAAAAAGTATGAAAACATGATTTTGTACTGGTAACATATCTGAAAATATAAAATACTCAGAGAGAAACACAATAGGAAAGCGTGTTTTTGACACACAGTAAATAATCACACTAGGCAAATGCACTCTGTAGTTAGCACAGGGATTAAGTCAATCAACTCTATGAATTCAAATACAATAATTTGACTAAGAAAGTTTTACTTTCTGTTTACCTAGTTTGATCTAAGGGAATTTAAGATTCTAAAAATTTCTGATTTTGCATTCTTAGAATGCCTTGATTGTTTCCAGAAAGCATGTTTTTAATTACACTGTCACACAATTTAAACTAATATGCTAATCAACTTTATAATATTAATACTCTCTTGATAACATCTTATAATTAAAACAGAAAATATTTTATTAATTTAAGTGATTGAATTAAATCATCAATGAGTATCTCTCTTGAAAAAATGTAATTAGATATAAATGAATATAATATCCTAAAAATACTTTATTAGAATTTCTATTGAAGAAAGTTTTATATTTCTCAGAGTAACTGTTTTTTTAAAGTAAAGGATAGTTTAATAGACATAATAAAATAAGAACATTTCACAAGTCCAATCTGTGACTTTATATAAAGTGCACAACTACTCCATGACAATAACTTATTGGAGGTGAGCAAAGTTCTACTTAATACATTTGGAAAATCTTGAACCCATGGGTTTGTGAAACTGACACTGATCTCAATGATACCCAAACTAGAAGAACAGATGTTCACAAGAATTAAAACTTTATATTTGGTTTATATTCAATTATTTGTCAATAAAAATCATTGCTTAGAACTTCATATTTCACTATATTAATAGCATGTTTTCTTTTGTATTTTCAGATACATTTTGAAATTACAAACCATGACACATTTGCAAAATAGGTAAAATGGTCATAATTAAGCCACAGTACAGATACAGAGGAAATAAAGTGGAAAGACTTTATAAATAAAATGTATTATTGACTAAAAGCAAAAACTGTATACGTCAACTTTTAATTCTACATTTATAATCTAAATACCCTCACAATATTAGTAGGATATTATTAGCATGTATGTATTTCTATTGCAATCTAACAAAAACATAGAAACATGACAAATACAATAATTCTCATGAAATTTAGTATCCATTATAAATGTTTTAGCTCTTTGTTCATGGGCCATTCTAATGAATGGTCTTAATAACAATGGGAGTTCAATAATCCATCACTTTCTTCAAATGTCATGTTTTTAATGTTAAGGGACAACTTTAGTATTATAAAGAATTAGAAAAATTCTGCACATACATGTGTATTGCTTCAGATATACTTGTGTTACTTCAGATATGTTCAATTATCTGATAATTATTTTTAGTTTTTAGGATATTGAATATTTTATGATTTGTCTTATATGTCTGAAGACCCATGGCACTCTTTGAAGAGTTGCCTATGAATAGTCCATTTTAAAATAGACTTACTGGGTAGTACGCAGATATTGTTCCAACTTTCTTTGTCAACATAATAGAGATGACATTAGTGATTATATTTAAGGATGTATGAGATCTCACTTTCCTATCCTAAAGGTAAAAATAAAAAGCTGCATATGTCTTAGGGTTTCTATTATTGTGATAAAGTACCATAATCAAAAACAGCTTGTGAAAGAACGATTCCTCATCCTAGTCAATGACTGAGTAAACTTGGGTCAGTAACTCAAAACATGGCAGGACACTGGAGGCAGCTGTTGCAGTGGCCATTGAGGAACTCTTCTTTCTAACTTACTCTCACGGTTTACTTGGCTTCCTTATTTATAGTATCCAAGATCCCTGCAACAGAGGTGGAACTATCCTCAGTGAGCAAGGCACTCCTCTGTCACTCCTGAGTCAAGAAAGTGCACCCCATTGCTGACAGAGGACAAGCTTGTGGGGGTATTTTCTCAACTGAGTTTCCTTATTGTAAAAGGACACTGGCTTATGTCAAATCCACATAAAACCAGCCAGCACAACATTCAATCCTATTTATGTAATAAAGTACATTGTATATCAGATAGAAAATTAAACAAATGTGCATATATGGCCTCAATATAGAAACTTATTGGGCAGATATTCTACGATAGAGAAGCTTGTATTTTGTATTTTTGCACTTTATTTTATTAGTATTTTCACATTTGGATAGCTTTAGAAAACAGAAACAAAATAATAATTCAGAGAACAATTGAGTACATAGAAGGAAAAGATTAACAGCCAAGTGATAGATTTGGTGAAAACACATACACAAAGACAGTTTCTTTCACATATTAAAAATGAAAATCAAAGTTAAGTAGGATAAATTATGAGGGTAAAAGGTGGTTATATGAGTACTCATAGCAAAAACATATTTCATGAGCCATAGGGGTCAAGGTCATGACATGGAACCCATAGAGAGAGCTGACTTGAGCTTGTAGGAGCACATGGACTCGGAATCTACAGTTAGGGGACATGCATAGGACTGACCTAGGCCAGAGATGCATGTGTGTGACAGTTACTTAGCTTGGTCTGTTTGTAAGTCTCCTAGCAGAGGGATCAGGACCTGTCCCTAGCACTTAGCTGGATTTTGGGAACCTGTTCCCATACTGGATTACTTTGTCCAGCCTTTATGCAGGGGGAAGAGCTGGGTCCTATCTCAACTTGATGTGCCATGCTATGTTCAAGCCCATGGGAGACCTGCCCTGTTATGAATGGAGAAAGAAGAGGAGTGGATGGAGAAGTGTGTATATGAGAGTCAAGGGGAAGGAACAAAAAAAGAGGAAGGGCGGGAAATTGTGGTTGGCTCATAAGATAAAGGAAAAAAAATGTTAATTAAACAAAAGTAAATTTCAAGAAATTTTTAAAAGTTAAATTGTTTTCCTTTGGTTTTTGAGAAGGGGACTTACGTTAGCCTAGGAGGCCTGAAATTCCTATGTAGACCAAAATAGACAAAATATTACAAAGGTCTGTCTGCTGACTGCTCCCAATTTCTGGAAAATAAAATATATTCATAAAAAAGGGCAACTTGTATTTATTTGTTTTGGAATTTCTATCTGATAGAAATTTGATACAAATAAATTAGCAAATATATGATTAACAATATTGAATACTTCTTAAACTTGTATTTATATACACATACACACAAACATTAATATACTGCTTAAATATTTAGTTAATGATATGAATATGAAGGATATGAGAACCTGTGCAGGCTTGTTGAATGCGATTCATTCACAGCTATCAAATAAATCACATTTGGTAGCAATTTAGAACCTTTCCACAAACTATACTTCCTAACCAAGTTCCGTTCAAGTACAATTCATTCTTTGTTACCTTGTAAAGCTAACCTGTGTTTTTCTTTTATGCTATTCTAAAAATAGACATGAATGAATAAAAAAATAGTTAACCTTAAAGTGCACAATTTTTTTTTATGTGATTTAGCTCAGTGGTAGAGCTCTTGCCTAGCAAGCAAAAGGCCCTGGGTTCGATCCTCAGCTCTGGCAAAAAAAAAAAAAAAAAAATACAAAGTTCTGCTTTTAATGTAATGTGTATTAGGTAAATGATGGGGTAAGAGGTCGTCCTTGTATGTACATATTATTAATCTGCTTTAACTTTTGAAGAAATTGAGAAGCTTCTGTGTGGCTACCTGTGATTGTAGACTATATAAAATTAGAGATCATGATCATTGTCTATGGACTTCTAAGGTCTGGTAAATTTATTGTCAGCTATTTTACAAAAGTGATTAATTGAATTGCTATTCTTGGGAAAATGAGAAGTTTGCTGTCACTCAGCCTGACGGATGTGTATACAATAATTAATAATAATTAAAAAAACTAAGTATTGTAGATTATTGTTCACTTACAAATTTTTGCAATGACAACAGTAGTAATTATCGATGAGGACCTGAGGAATCACCAGTGATTCTGTCACAGCTAATTTGTTCATTTGGTGAGCTTTTATTTACTAAGGGAAACAAGAATTTTTGACACTGTGAACCTTGATAAGAAAATAGGGCATGGACACAGTTTTGTATTGATGATAATTTTATTTGGTATTTGGTGTTAAGACACTGTAAAGTCAAATCTCCAATTCTGTAAAACAGTAACACCTCCTAGAACTTTGTCTGACCCACCAAGTGGTTAATAAATATTTATTACCTACACAAAACAACTCAGAGATTCTGATAATGCAATATTATAATATTAAATATCTACAATAAGTACAAATATTACAAGCTTTGATATTTTCTGAAAAAAAAAAAGATCAAAATGTCATATGGACATTTTGGTATTTTGGAAGAGACATATATTCCAGAAAGTAAAAAATGCTGTGTAATAATCATGACCTATAAATATGTCTTTGAACTTGAATGCAAAAGCATACACCTAACAATAGGGCAGTTTTGCACAGCAATCAGTGTTCAGTTGTTATCGTGTTAAGAAAATCCCATAAAATCAAACATTTTGTTCAATGCTGAAGGTTTAATTATATTTTGAAGCATGAACCTCAGTAAAAGTTGCCACAAGGATTCCAATGCTATAGATGAATTGAGGCAACATTATATTAGCAATCAATTTAGACACTATAAACTTGTGCATTCTAAAGGTAAAATTCTTCAAGTCATTAACTTTCTTGATGCAGTGATCTGACATAGATATTACTTATAGTAATATTACCCTTAAGCACTCCTTTTGAAAATTAAAGATAAAATATATAGACAATCAGCAGTTACAGTTGAATATACATCTTGTAGAAAGCTACAGGTTTTAGTATGTACACAGTAAGGAATACTTAGCTGTGCAGTTAGCTTCACTCTATGATGACAAAGCTAGCCTCACACATTTCATGAGTTAGTACACAAGTTCTAGTGGCCATTTTGTTATACAGCTACCTTTGAATTGTTTTTGATACTGTAACTTCTTCACCCATAGTCCTTCATATAATCCTAGTAAGCCTATTAGCTTTTTAAAGATACAATAATGATTGCAAATTGGTTCACATATCAAACGAAATTTAAGCCCATAGGTTTATGTGGAGGAATTCATCATTATTGCGTTTTAGTGCTTTTTAAAAGGGTTGAGAGACCTACCTTGCAGGTATATAAAGTCAAAAGCAGGGTTTAAGGGTTTTAGGCAAGATTCATCTCCACCTAAGCTTTTTTCATTATGAACTACCAAGTTAGGACCAAGAATTTCATAAGCTCCTGCAATACTGGACTCCCTTCATAATTGACGTACAAACTGATGCTATAAAATTTACCTTCTTTAAGTTGCTTTTCTCAACTATTGTGTCTTATCAATGAAAATAATAATAATAATTAAAGCTGGAAATTTTTACCAGAATTGGGGTTGCATGACTCCAATTTATCACAGTAATCTGTGATAAAACAGACAATGCAACTGATAAGTTCTAAAAAACTTATTTGTGGTTTCTGTTCTCTTCCCTCTGCGCGGTCTCTCTCTCTCTCTCTCTCTCTCTCTCTCTCTCTCTCTCTCTCTCTCTCTCTCTCTCTCTCTTCCTCTCTCTCCCAATAAAGCCCTAAAAGGTAAAACAAAAAACAAAAACTTATTTGTGAAAGACATGCAGAAGAATTTAAAGCTGTACAGTGTTAAAGTCTACATTGTTTAGATGAGGTTCCTGGGCCAGTTTAGTGGAGTTTGGAAGAAGAAAAATGAAATAAAAGTGCAAAGAATGTGCTTGTACGATTTCAGAGAACAATGGGACTCTGGAATTTTGTTAGAAGCCATTTGTGTTATATCTTGGCAATGTTTCAAGCAATGTTTATCCATGTCTGGAAAATATAAGTGAAGGTGAATTCTAGAGCAATGGAGTAATTTTTGTCTGGATAAATTTCAAGACCTAATAACTTAAGTTTGTGGCATGGTTACTGCTCTCTTTGTTAAACCTAATTTATAATTAGAAGATAAATCAAGAAACAGAATAGAAATATAAAAAAATACATAGTTTGTGTAGGAAAGAAATATTTCTGACAATGGGGATAAAGACAAGTAAAACCTCAGTCTTAAGCAAAAAATATGAAGATAATGTGTAGTTTTCCTAATAAAGGAGTGTTGTTGCTTAGGGAGGTAAAAACAATCCATAGTAATTATAAATGTGATTAGTGCTGTTAAAGAGAAATATTGCACTTTCCTCAGGAGCTATAGGAAACATTCCTGAGGGCAAAGTCCCACTTGTTGAAGGTTCCAAGGTGTAAAAATTTGATAGCACTTGAAATTCCTTCATCTAAAATGAGTTTAAGAAGAGAGAGTAAATTACTTGATTGAGAACCTCATAGGGAAATGTTTACCTCTGATTAGTCTAGAAATCCAGAGATTTCTGCAACTTCATCTAAAATAGACTCAAATATATCCCAATGTCTCATCATAACTCACTCCCATCCAAGTCTCAATGTTGAATTAGTCATTCAATATATAAGAGTCACAAGGATGTGGAGGCTGGAACAAATTACACACTCCAAAGAATAAACTGTACAGTAAGGGAATGTGTATGAGGATCATACTACACGCAGGCCCCAATGAAATACTTGGTAACCATACAACCAACTTCTAATTACAGCTAAGGAAGAAGAGACAGAAAAGAAGCAATCTGTCTACATATACTAGCCAAGATAAAGAGCTTGGTGTTCAAGTGAGATAACCTACCTCAATATATAAGGAAGCGAGAAATTAAAGATGACATCAGAACTCAACCTTGGCCTCCACACACTTATTTAAACATAACAGCAAATACAAGTGCATATATATGTATACCCCTTTCACCTATACTAATACAAAACTCGATGTGAATGATAAATGAACTATTATTCACATAACATACAGAAAAATATTATATTCTGAGCGAAGGAAAAGGGGGATCAGAGTCAAAAAGAAAAGAAGCACTTGCAGGTTAAATAGTAAGGAATGACTTTCTCCAGGAGCCTACAGAAACAGCTCAGTGGCTAAGAGCAATGGCTGCTGTTCCAGAGAACTTGAGCCTGGGTCTCAGCAACCATGACATCCAGCTTATGTCCACCTATAATTCCAACTCCAGGGAAGCTGTCATTCTGCCATTTTCTCCTGGCTTTTGTGGGCATCTGCACACATAAGGCAAAAATATGCAGACATACTGAGACTCACACATGACCCTAAAATAAGAAAAGAAAAAAATCTTAAACAGAATATTTCTCATTTCAGTTTGTCTTTTTGTAAACAGTACACGTCTTTTGAATTTCAGTAGTTGGAATTGTGCTGAATGTCCTTTTACTCACACTTTGAAATGAAAAGATGTTGTTTTTTCTTTTAAAAGGAAAACATAAACTTTCTTTAAAAACAAAGCACACATTGTTTATTTATCTTCAAAAATTATTGTTTGAATACTCATACTCTCTATAAACATAACAGCTACTACAATTTGATGTAATCGTGTGAAAAAATAAGGGTAAATATATTCAGCTTTCAGTACTATTTAAAGAGATGGGAATCATGAAATTTAAGAAATGCTCATCCTTCAAGGCACTATTTTGATAAAAAAGGAATGGGAGGAAGATAGGGGTGGGTGCGGGAGGGGGGAGGACAGGGGAACCCATGGCTGTTGTGTAAAATTAAAACACAAATATAAAAAATTTTTTTAAAAAAATTAAAAAAAATCATAGAACTTTACAATTTCAAAATAAATTTTCATTGTTTATTTTGTAACATTCAAAATAAAATAAAATAAACACTATTAAACAACAGTGATCTAGTTACTGTTTTTTATGAATGTGTTCATTATTATTTCATTATCAAATTGATGAGGCATTGTGTGAAAAATCTCACAAACTCTCAACAATCAATTTTCTTCCTTTCATATTTTTTCCATTGACAAATAACTATTATTTCCTCAATTAATTATTTGTTGCCTCATTTGTCTCTGTTAGCCTAAATTATTCAAACTAAATGCTTGTGGACTAATAATTGTTGATTTATCCACAGTAGAATAATACTACCCTACTTCTTGGATGACATGTTCACCAGGTAAGTGAATGAATAAATGAAGGAATGAATGAACAGAATGATCTATAAATTTTGTTATAGCTATTGTGAATCAGGAAGCAGGAGAAATTAGAAATTAGCAGAATCTGTCTTTTAAAATGGAATTTAGGAAGCTAGATCATATTCAAATCAAATTGACATTATCGTGACATAATTATGACTGATATGTGTTCAATTATATCAAGACCATGTGCCAGAATGTCTGTGAGAGTATATGTGAAATATATTGAAGTTAAATGTCAACTTATGGGAAAACATGTTTTATATTATTTCAGATGTGCTCAGATGAAATACATTTTTTGAAATCTGAAGAATATGCAAATTATAAAATTAGAAGAGCTACTTCAAATCATTTTAATCATGAGTGAAATAAAATCAAACTGCCTAGTATTTTTGTTTTTCTTATGAGAAACTTTGTTTTTTATTTTGCTGTCCCTACACAACATTTAAAGTAGTATGTCACATTTAAACTATGTATGCAGTGAGTGGATCTGCACACTGATGATATTAATTTTGTTTACTGTAGGTAATTTTATTTATTAAAATCCACATTTGTCTTGTCTAGAATATCATTCAATATCATTTACTTCAATACAGTTTATTTTCTTAATACTATGTCCATTCCTGAGTGGGAGACAGAAATATAACTGATTAGGACAACAAAAGCCACTGATTGGGATTTGAATATCCCAGGCAAGACAGTGTTGTCCCATATCTATCTGCTGCTTTGCTCTACTTACTTGCTTGTCAGGGCGATCATCTCCCCTCTTTTCTGTTGTTGCTTATGTACTCCTGAAATTCATTTATTTTCAAAATAATAGTTTCTTTTCTCCTATGAGGCTTGGTTAATTTGGATGGACTGTTATCCATACAACTAGTTAATTGTTTTGATTTTACAGTGTGATATTCTTCATACAATTTTAGACCAATTATCTCCTGAATGAGATTATGATGGGTTACCCTTGAGCATTTTTTAGAATCTCATATTATCCAAAAAAATCAAACTGACATTTTCATAAAATCTACTAACTTTAAATAGACCACTGAGCTGTGCAACTAAAGGCGAGTTTACTATGATGTCTAAGTAGTCCACAGTCCTTTGAGTTCTTGGTGATTGGATATCTCCTTTCAAGATAACAAACTGTGTCTAGCCAACACAATTGTGATATAATTTAGCACTACCACAAGGAAGTAGAGAATTTACATTCAAACATCCCTATGTTGTATTTGTTCAGTTATTGTGCCTGGTGTTCGATTTAATTTCACTACAAGAGATTTCCATCATGAACAGAATTTATCCTTCTCAGCTGGTAAAAGAATATGTACTACTATTAAAAGCAAATGTTTGTGTCATCTATGATATCACAACTCTGAAACACAAAGAACTAAGTTGGGAGTTACGTGCGATTTCCTTTTTCAAATTATTGAAGTCTATAAGGTATGAAGAAAACTCAAGGCAATTGGTCAGAGCTGGTTCAGAATTTGTGTTAGCCATTAAGTTTCTGTGTGTAAAGAACATTGAAACACTAGTAAGATATAAGAAGCAACCTGACAATACAGAATTAATGACAATTTATGCTGGCAAAAGTGTGAAACACTCATTCATTTTTCGTGGGTGTGCAAACTTGTACAGCTTCCATGAAAAGCAGTGTGGTGGGTCCTCCAAAAGTAGGAAATAGATCTATGTGTATCGCTCTTTATCATATGCCTGAGTCTCCACATAGTACTACTTAAAGACTTTCTCTCCCATGTTCATTGCTGGTCTATTCATAACAACCAGAAACTGGAAACAGACTAGATGTTCATCAATGGAAGAATGAATGAAGAAAATGTAATATGATTACACAATGGACTATCACTCAGCTGACAAAAAATGAAATTCACATGATAATGGATAGAACTAGAAAAATTATCTGAATGAGGTAGCCTAGAGAAAACAAGAGAAATATGGTATATGTTTGCCTATCTGTAGACGTTAGCTATCAAACTTTTGACGAGCAGGGTACAATCCATATAACCTTAGAGATTACCTGCAGAGTAAGTGACAGTGGGGGAGGGGGGTTGGATTATATCCCTTTTTTCAAAGACCTTTACATTCTGAGATGTAATTAAACAACAAAGTCTTCTTTGTAACCAATTAAAAACTTCTTTGGTAAAATAAAAATATAGAAAGTTTAAAATAATAAGCACATTAATATATAAAAGAAATTGTCAACACATTTCTTAATCAAAACCTCTCTTATCTTGTTAGGATTTACTTAAAGGTATGCATTATCATACAATTTACTAATTTGAAAGGAATTTCATTAATGTTTTTAAATAATTAAAATTACACTTACTTTTTTCAGTATTTAATATGTACATAAATATAATCAAGCATGTATAAAGAAGTGATGTAAAATTCAGTAGACTATTAGCCATCACAATTTATATAGTATTATTAATCCTTAATGTTAGGAAAAATTGAATGTGTCATCATTAAATAAAATTGAAAATATTTGGTTTACTAATAGTTGAAAATAAGCAACTTCAAAATGATTCCAGCACCTATGTAAATCCTGCTTCTAAAGTGGTGTTAAATGAAAGACTGTCTAATTCTCCTTTACTTTATGCAACAAGGTCAAATGCAGATAAGGCATAACAAACTTACATATCCAAATCCTGCATCATTGTAAAAACTGTTTCTTTTAAAGTTTCCCAATAGATGTATTATTCTTGAGTCAAATGTTTGTTGTTTTCTCTTTCAAAACTTATATATAATTCTTCATGAAATTGTAAGTTGACATCTCTTCCACCACTGAAAAATTCTTGTGCAAACCTGCTCACTTCTTCAAGTTTCTGAAGTTCTTACACAAATATTACTTAGTTACTGAATCTCTACCAGGATATGTCACCTTAACTGATTTGAGACACCACTTTGTTTCATGCAAGTAAGAGCCTGTGCATTTTTTCTGCTTCCAGTTTTTAAACTCTGACTGTTACTTATATCATGAAGGCCATGAGGATGTTGACAATTAAATAACTAAATAAACCACGCCTGTCTTTAAACCTTGCTTTGGTCATGGTAACACTTTCCTCCTTAACACATATTATTTGACAATCTTTTTCTCTAACTTTAAGTTGTATTGTGCTTCCATGTCTTACTCTAGCCAATCCCCTCACTATCCCAGTACTGCACAGAAGTTATCCCACATCACATCTTTTCTCTATTTAATTTTTCTCAAGTATTTCCATAACTTGATATTAGCTCCTTTCTCTCTTTCTCCAGTGTTTTTCCTCAGATTGATTTTTAAATATTTTTCTATTTATTCCTTTACTGAAAGTAGATTTTTTTCCTCAAATAATATATCCAGATCATGGTTTCCTTTTCCTCTACTCCTCCCAGTTTCTCTCTACTCCCATCCACATCTATTTTTTTTTCTTTCTCTCTCATTAGAAAAGACTAGGCTTCTATGAAATAATAATGAAATATAAGAAAACCAAATAATAAGGTGTGATAAGATAAAACAAACACTATCATTTGAAGTTGGACAAGGCAAAGCAACAGAAACAAAGGAGCCCAAGGGAAGGCACAAGAATCAGCGACTCATTCACATGCACACTACGAAACCTCATAAAAGCACTATACTAGAAGTCACAATAAACATGCAGAGAACCTGGGACAGACCTTGCCAGTCCTATGCTTGCTGCCTCAGTCTCTATGTAGATCCCTTTATCAAGGAAAGATTGACTCAGCTATTGTTCTTTTCTTTTTCTTTTTTCTTTTTTGTGACAGAGTTTCTCTGTGCAATAGTCATACCAGTCCTGGAACTAGCTCTGTAGATCAGACTGGCCTTGAATTCACAGTGATTCTCCTGCCCCTGCCTTCCAAGTGCTGGGATTAAAGGCGTGTGCCGCCACCACCACCCACCCTCTATTTCTTTTACTTGGACTCACTGTAAGGCTACTCACAGGGGAACCTGAATTTCTTTCTATTTTTTTCCATCACATTTCATCATGTGATAATCTAATATGTTACTTCTTTGCTTAGTTTCATCAGTCTTTCTACAGTGAATAAGAAATAATTTTGATTCTGATGTTGTTCTCTTAATATTTAAAGTATAGTAGGCACCAAGTAAGTGTCTACTGTATTCTAGGTATAATGAAGTATAATGATAGGATATGTCTTCAAATATACTTCAGTATCTCAGAAAATGAATCATTTTCACTGAATCCTTATAGTATAAGACTAGGCAATTGTATACTACTTTGATGACACACTTTGATGATGTTACTCAGATTAAGTTAAAAAAAATTCATTGCTGTATATGGCTAATTGATGTATGTGCTTATGAATTCAACTGAGCAGCTGACTGTCAGAGCTGCATTATTTTTACATCCAACAAATCCAAGTTTTTAAAACAAAAACTGTCACATATTTTTTTGAGACGAGTGTATAATTAACCCACTCTGAGTTCTCCAACAATCATTTTCTAATAGACCTAAGGCATGTACAGATGGCAGCTTTATTTACTACTTCACTGAAGATAAAGAAATAACTTTCAACAATACTCTTAAAACATCAAATTCACTCTATTTGGTACCTACATTGGGAAGTATAGATTATTCTGGATTGATTATTTGGGGAGTCTCAACAGACATTTCACATTCAGTAGATTATGTAAGCAGAAGCCTGTCCTTAAAATCTTGTTTTAGAAGCTCACTATTACTTGAAACAAAAACTGCCTATTTGAGAGGCATAGCAGAAACACTGTATCTCTTCTTAGAATTATTAATTCTGCCAGCTAGAACTAAGTTACTTAAAAGAATTGATACTTATTTCTTACTGTTTTGTAACTTTGAGATTCTGAATCAGAGTTTCAGTAGGGTGATAATCTATTAAGGTATGACTTTATGGTTGCAAACTGCTATCATTGGATTATGTATTCACATGATGAAAATAGGCAGGATATTTTACTTTTATAACAGTGAATTATCAATTCACAAGGCAATATATACATTGTCTAATGTTTGTCAACATTACCATCTACCAATACCAAATTATAGAGGATTGAGTTTTCAACATATGATCTGTGGTGGCATAAAAGACAGCGTCACCATCCTTTTGAATACCCCATGCATATTTACCTATCATTTAAGGACTATATCTCCAAATATAATGAAATTCATGCTTATGAATTTTGGGGAGTATGATTCAATTCATAGTAGTGTTTTAAAATATAAACTTAATATGAATTTAAAGGAGAGCAACAGATTTAAGAGAAGTTGCAAATGATGCTTTCTCTTAGATATGAACTTAAAAGACTTCTTATAGCAGTCTCTAATTACTCTGAAAATCCCTTCCCCCAAACAGTGAATATTTAGCTAGAAAGTTTAAAAATGTTTTGAAAATTCATAATTAATACCAACAGACTGATCAGCAATGGGAACCAGACCTAGATAAGGACACCATACCTGTACTCTTGCATTTACCTTGAGAGTATATGATGAAATAGATAAGTTCAACCTATTTTCTTTCTCTGAACAAACAAACAAACAAACAAAAAAACGGAGACTGAACACCACATTGATATAAAGGGATTACAGTCTTTCTTTCCTATCTAAAAGAAATAAAAAATGTTATCCTTAGGCCCATGGTAATGATTTTGGTATAAATTATATATAAACTGGCTTGGTGGTAAGGAGATTTCAGGAACATATTCCAGTTGTCAAACACTGGAAGATGGGCTGAAACATCCTAAGAACTAAGGCAGATACAAACAACAATACATTGCCCTAAATGTTAGCACTAACATAAGTACCATGCTTGCATTAAAAATTCATATTAAGAATATATTTCTGTGTAAGTAATATAAAACATATTGACATAAAAAATCTGCCAGAAGCACTCAATCTGACATCTATTGTGTATAAACCTAGTTACCACACAAGATTCTATAAAGAATGCATTTGACTCTAGAGGAAAGTGGCATTCAAAGAAGTAAAGGAGATGTATCAGGAGAGGTTTAGCTTTTTTTCTCCTTTTTTTAAAAATTTATTATATTTGTGTTTCAATTTCACACATCAGCCATGGGTTCCCCTGTCCTCCCCCCTCCTGTCCCTCCCCTCCATTCCCATCTCCTCCAGGGCCAAGGCTCCCCTGGAGATTCATTTCAACCTGGTGGATTCAGTACACACAGGTCCAGTCCCCTCCTTCCAGGCTGAGCAAAGTGTCCCTGTGTAAGCCCAAGGTTCCAAACAGCCAGCTCATGCACTAAGGACACGTCCGGCTCCCACTGCCTGGGGGCCTCCCAAACAGTTCAAGCTATTCAATTGTCTCACTTATCCTGAGGTTTAGCTTTATAAGTGTACTTGTTGGTTACATTTTGATTAGCTGTGATTTCCTATAGTAGTCTCTGTTTTCCATGTCAATTAGCAAGGAAGCATTCCTGTGGTGGAGGTAGGAGCTCTACTTATCTATGGATAGACAATTAAATATTTAGAATGAAGTTAGGGATTATACTGGCTAAGTTAAACAGTGGTTCTATTTTCTCCTCCAAGAACCATGAACTTGCTAATGTTAAGTCATTGGCTAGGCTCCCCTTACCATGAGAATCATTGATCATACAAAAAAAAAAAAAAAGAAGAAGAAGAAGAAAAGAACAGAAAGATTGGAAGAGCCAGAGGAGCAACAAATTAGGTGGGAGAATTTATCTCCTACAAATGTCAGAGAAGATAAACCCACAGACCCTCACCAGTCTGGCTGCCTAAACAGCATCTGCACAGGACAACATTAATAGACATGTAAATATAAAAGGGGGAAATCTTACCGTAGTCTCAATCCTACACAAAGAACTCCAGGCAAGGAAGTAATGCTGACTATAAGAAAAATAGATTTTTGTTTTTGTTTTTGTTTTTCATGGAAGAGCCCCTAAATGAGTTATGCAAAAATAAGTCATCATCTCTGAAATCATATACCTACAAACATAACTAAATGTTGAAAGTTTTATTATATATTTGGGAATATAATTTAAAAAAAATGGAGACCATGAATTTGAAAGAACAAAAGAGAGAATGTATGGGTAGGGTTGGAGACAGGGATAGAGGTCATATCAAAGGGAAGAGGAAAAATCATTGATTTATAGTTCAGTTAAAAAATATAAAATAATTTAATCATATAAAGAAGAAGGACATAAGCAAGAAAAATACTATATGATAACTATGCTAATAATGACAGTATCATCCTAGGAAATATAAACTTTACAGTATGAAGCACTGAATTTTTAAGAAAGTATCTTATTAAGTGTGCAAATAAGAATGAGAAGACAAAAATACTAAATTAGATTTGAGGATAAAGGACAATTCTCTCAAAAAAAAAATGCTTAAATGAAAACCCATTAGCTAGACTCTGTAAGGAAATGTGGTTGAAGCAGAAATGTGTGATTTAAGAAAAAAATACATTTAATTCTAAAAAAAGATAGAAAAATAATTTTTGGAATACTAACACAGTGCTGCCTACAAACAAGTACTGTCCTATGAGTGGAATACTATCCGAAACATACAAAGCTAATTGGGATCATTTTAGAGTGCATTTGCCATACTCCACTTCTCCCACATTGTTCCATATAAGGACATGTAAGTTGTAAAATTAAAGCTACAAAGTGTTCCAGTTAAAACTGGGGGAATGTGGAGGATTAAAGGATCTACTTTTCTAAAGCATTTAGAAAATGCAACTTGACAAGTGCAGTGGATACTCTAATTGTGTTTTAAATCCTAGGAATAATTCTCATTTACTTTTAGCAGTGAGTTATACAGTGTGACTTCTACACTCACAGACAGCCTTCCTTAAGACTTAAATGTGCCACGTATTTTCAGCAAAGTAGTTTTATCTTCTTGCTGCCTGACAATTGAGTCCAAATGGTGGGTGTGGAAAAATGCCTCTTTTCATTTTCTATCCAGTCCGTGTCTTTCAACCCTGTTGACAAAGTTTTGCTACAACAGCATGTGGAATTTTGTCCTCCTGACATAATATAGCCACTGCCTTCCTGAGCTATCAGTTACTGTGATTAGTTACAGGGAATACACTCAGATTGGAGCTATTGATGTTATAATTTCATGAAGGAGGCACAAAGAATCACTATTCAAACTCCAGCATGTTATTGGCTGAGAAAGAGATATTTTCAGGAGAATGGCCCCTTATAAATTTCCTATTCCCCAGTATATAGCCCCTTCTTCATGATGCCATCAATAATTCTATGCATAAGGTCTTCTAAATAACTCTAAGTAAAAAACGAACTGGCTTATTAACTTAGACTTTGATAGAAGCATTTCTTTGGTCATTTATTGGTGTCTTAGGATGAAGGAGTGGATAATTGCTGATCTCCCAAGAAGAAGTTCACAAAATTCTTGGGTTTTTTTTTTTTTATTTTTTTGTTTTGTTTTAAATTTTCTTTAGATTTCTCTTGAATTTAAAGTGGCTGATAAGCAAGGTATGTTCTCTCTTTTGAAATAATTGTTTTCTTTATGATAGCTCTCTTATTACATTGTACTGTAAGCAGAATGAAGAAATAAAGCACGTACTTCAACATTTTGCTGAAACATTTCCATAGCTATATACAATTTAGTACATATGTTTTTCTGAAAATAAGGAACACTTTCTGTAATTACTAGCAAAGATATTTCACTTCCCAATAGCAATTGGTCTTCTCCTGATTTCTATTTACATGATTTAAGTCCAAATTTTTAAAAATAATAGCCTATTCTCTTTTCTGTATTTTCCAAAGAAAAACTGGCCTTGGACTCCTGTTGCCCTTTGTTATTTATCACCATATAACCCCACTTCTAGTTATGAAACAAACAACATTCAGGTGATGAAAAATCAAGTCAATAAAGACAGTAGCTATACCTATAAAGTCTAAACAACTTGACTGCTAAACATGAGCTGAAGAAGGACAACAGCAATAAACATTCCAAAATAGAAAGGGGTAAGCCCAACAGGCCAGCATACCATACAAAGAACTACAGGCAACTGAGGATGATGAAAGTGGAAGAAATTATCTTCCCGGGGGGAAGAACACACCAACTGTTTCTCCAATACACTTGGTTATTTAATATCAAATGGTTAGTACTAAAATATGCATTTAAGTATAGGCAACATTATATAGATTGGTCAAATTGTATTTATCTTTTTAGGTAATGAAATATGTTTTAATATTAGCAATATATAAAATAACTAATAATAAAATAGACCACACAGACTTGCAAGATATCAACTAAAGGTATATGGGAAGGTTTGGAGGATAAAGGGAAGGGAGAAATTATGTAATTACATTATGGTCTCAAAATAATAGAAACAACAACTTATCCAAACCATGTGGTCTATAGGCACTCTCATTTCTTAATCTTTACTCAAATGTCAGACCTAGTATTAATACTTTTGAATTATGATTTATTGATTTTGAGAGGAGGGCCTACTAATATTTAGACTACAGGAGTTATTAGTCTTGCAATGTCTGCTAATGTTGAAAATTAATTAAAAGCAAACAAAATGATTCTACCATGACCTGTGTTCAAGAAAATTATTTTACTTAATTTTCAGTAGAATGAAAGTACAAATAGATCTATAGCCTCATTTCCTTAAAAAGAAGGAAAAGAGCCGGGCAGTGGTGGTGCACGCCTGTAATCTCAGCACTTGGGAGGCAGAGCCAGGCGGATCTCTGTGAGTTCAAGGCCAGCCTGGACTACAAGAGAAGTTCCAGGAAAGACTCAAAAAAAAAAAAAAAAAAGAAAGAAAGAAAGAAAGCTACACAGAGAAACTACTCTGTCTCCAAAGCCAGAAAAGAAAGAGAGAGAGAGAGAGAGAGAGAGAGAGAGAGAGAAGAAGAAGGAAAAGAATTACCAATTTTACCAATTACCAATATGTTAACTTTAGTATGAAAATCAATTTAAGATAAGTACAAACCGAGATCCAAATGAGATGTGATCTCAGGGACCAGTATAAAAAGTCATTATTAAGTGCTGGTGAGGCTATGGGGAAAAAGAGTATATATTTGAATACTTTTAGCAGAAAATATCAATAGCCATCAAATATATTAATTAGCCATCAAAGAAAACAATATAAGGCTTTCTGCAAATATTAAAGTTGGAACTACAATTTGACCCAGCAATCTCACTGCTGGGCACATGTGCAAAGTAAATTAATGCACCATAGTGTAAATCTCTCTACACTTCTATGTCCATTGTGTTACTCCATATAGGTAAAGAATGAAGTGTGCTAACCAAGAAAAGATGTATGAATTAATAATATGGCATACATATAAAATACAATACTTTTTGAGTATAGTAAAATGAACTCTTGTCAAATGAAGCAATGCTGGATGTAGAGGGATTGATGCTAAATGAAATAAGCCAGAACAATAGGGAAATATTGTATGAGTCTGTTTATATGTAGAATATAAAAATGTTGAATTAAGAGAGTCCAATGGTAAAAGGATAGTTACCAAAGTTTTAATTGAAAGGATGAGGGCCTATTCATAAATGAGTACATGTAGGTAGACAGGAAGAATCAGCTAATCCACAGCCTAATATGATGGCTGTACTAACAAGTATGGATAGTAGACATGGCCATCTGCAAGGGTTGTAGATTTTTAAATGTCCTTATTGCAAAAATGACTGTGGTGTGTTTATATAACAAATCAATAATTTCAGCACATAGATATATTAAAGAATTGTTATATATTTTTAAATAGCTACAACTTTTTTCATTTGTATTAGTAAAAACTTGAAAAATAATGATGGATGACTTAGGTATTTTAATTATATAATACTGTAAAACTCTACTGAGTTCCAGTTGTTGTCTTACTCACACGGTGGACAAGGGAGATTCACTTTCTCAAGTCAGTAGGAAACAGCAATTTAAAAATATTCACCTGGGCAGCAGTGGCACACACATTTAATCTCAGCACTCAGGAGGCAGAGCCAGGCAGATCTCTCTGTGAGTTTGAGGCCAGCCAGGTCAGGCACCAAAACTACACAAAGAAGTCCTGTCTTGAAACCACTGCAACCCCGACAAAAGAAAAAGGTATCCAAAGTTTCCTTTACCAGGCATGGTTTTTATCGTGTTGAGTAAGTATCAAGTCTAATTAGAGAGCCTTTGGTTACCACCCAGTTATGAGTGCCACTACTGTGCCCTTAGCACTATTGTCCCACATTGGTTGTTGATATTTCATAGGCATTACAGATGGGAATGATGGTTGGTTGCTTTCCTCCTTGGTAAGCTAGCATGATGCCTTTGGTATCATGAATGGTTGTTTCACAGAGGGGGCATTCAGATCAGATCCAGCTTTGAGGCCTCTGTGTTTCCAACATACATTGTATTTTCAGCAAGAAGGACTTACTCTCCATCTCTGGGGAAGCAACCAAAGGCAAAATAATTCAATGATTTCTGTTTTTTACCATAGTGCGCATACATAGATACATTTATTTATATTTCATTTATTGATCTTTATGTACCACATAAGTATTCATAATAATAGGAGTTTAATGGCTGTGAAGTTGGTTAACTATAATCATACTAAATTCTATGTTAATGTACAACTTAGATTTAAGACTGCAGATATATAGTTTCTCAAAAAACTAACAATATTGAACAGTAGAAATGCTTAGTTAAAATGACAAATGTAAATTCTTGCCCACTTAATAATCCCTGTATTTCACATTTTTCACCTAAATAGATGATGCTTCTCAAATAATAATAATAAAAAAGATCGCACATTATTGTCTCCACTACATTTCAAGAGTGAAAGGGCTAGCAAAACTTTCTCACACAAACAAGAGAAAAGAAACAGGCATGGAGTTGAAGCAGCGACTACAGTGTAAGCCTTCCTTAAACATCACTTCAGGGACATTGGAGTACAAAAGATTCTTCTTTCTTTTCTTTAGTATGCTTATCCTGACCAAGGACAAATAAAGACCAGAGCAGGTTACCAACTGAATTATAAGAAGCAAAGTCCTTCCCTTTCATTCTGCTTGTCAGAGAGCAGAGAGTATCCTGAATGATAAGCATTTTTCATCCTGTGATCTGAATATATTTTAAGAGCAATGAAAAATAAAACTATATAATTGAGAGGAGAATCCAGTGACTGTCACAGTGCCGGTGATGTGTGTTTCATGCTGCATTTCAGATGTATGCATGCATTAAAAATTCAAAATTTTAGCATTTTTCCTCATTTTAATTAATCAGAGGACAAATTTCTGTTTAATATTTAAACAAATTGTTAAACATTAAATATCAAGTCTCCTTTTTGTAAATGAAGAAGGGTATGTATAATTTTAAAAAAAATGTCCACAATGTGCCTGTGTTGCATATTCAAAAATAAATAAACAAAATTGTCAACGTCATAGTATACCATTATTAATTAATACCAAAATGTCAATTAAAAACAAGTTATGTAAATATACCTGGAAGCTCATTTTATTTCTAGACGAATCAAAATGATGTAGAAATCTAAAATGCACATACACACACAAATTCACACATATAAAATTATAATATATAACAGTAATAACAAATATCATCAACCCTATTAACAATACTACTTTTCCTACAGAAAAAAATCTTTCCTGTTCTTTGGCTGACCTTTGACCTTGCAAATTGCAGCACATTAATATACATTTAACTGTATTAATCAGAAGAATTATTTTATATTTTAAAAATATGTTAATTTTTCATTGTGGTAAAACTTTTGCTATGAACAAGAGATGAAAGTCCTGTTTTGCTCAGTTTCACTGGACTCAGCACATGTTTCCTTGGCACAACAGGTTTGGACTAAGTATGTTGGTGGTGGGAACATGTGCCAGAAGAATCAGTGTACCTGTAATGTATGCGAGAGAGCTGAGGTCATGTGATATTAGAATAAGCACAAATTAAAAGATTCATAGCTAACCATCCAAGAAAGTGCTCAGTACCAACTCACAACTACTAATTATTTAATATTGTAGATGAAAATTAAAATAGAGCAAACATGGTAGTTAATTTAATTGATTACTTTAGAAATGCTTACATTTAACACTGTATTTGACTATTAAAGTTAAAATAAATCAAAATCCTAACTAATTTAAATTTAACATTTGGTTATTTGTCTTTTAAATAATGTACAATTGACATGCACATGGATGGGGATTTAGTTTTATTTATTACATATTAAAGGACTGTGGAGACATGTGAAATATAGCACACAAAAATATATTTTATGTCTATTTATAATTACAGGGGATTTTGTGAACTCCTAATGCTAGCTCTTCAAGTAAATTGTGAGTATGACTTCAGAGGCTTCTGTTACTGACTTTTTTTTTTTTGGAATTTTATCATTACTGTTCAGATACTCTGTCTAGTATATGTGTCATCTTTTGTTTAGGTTTATACTGTATATAACTATGTAACTCTTCTCAGTCTTCACAATGATTCCAATTGAAAACTGAACCCTAAAGCAAAAATTTAATTAAAAATGAACAACCTCTAAGTATTACACAAACTAATTACATTAAAACTGAGTACTCCTGGAGTAAGAGACACTGTTCAATGTTTAAGCACACTCCCTTCAAAAGGACCTGATTTGATTCACAGCACCTATAATGGGAGGCTCAAAACCACTTGTAACTCCAGCTCTAGGAGATCTAATGCCCTCATCTAGTCTACACAAGCACACATGAGCCAGACATTCATATACATGGGCACACATATGCACAATTGGAAAATGAAATAAATCTTTAAAACTTGATACTTGAATATGTTCCTTGTGCTATATATAATTTTGTTTGTTATTTCATGTTATATTAATAGGCAACATTATTTATATTGAATATTTTATGGATCAGAAAATTACAGAGTGAGAGATAACTTATTTTAAACTTTGTAAAGGTTTATGTTTGCAGTAAGGAAAATATTTAATGTCACATTGGATTAGAGTAATATGCAGGCCTGGTAATTTTACAGTATAAGATAAAAGCCAGGCAGACACACACACACACACACACACACACACACACACACACAGAGAGAGAGAGAGAGAGAGAGATAGATAGATAGATAGAGAGAGAGAGAGAAGAGCATAAAACGAGTGAAAGAAAGAAATGGAGGTGGAGGCTATAAAACAAAAGACAGCAGTGAAGGGAGAGAAATAACAGTCTAGGAATAAAAAGAAATAGAAAAAGTGAACAATGATAACGCAATATATTGCATATAGATATAGATATAGATATATAACATTCTAGGTATACAATAGTGAAATTTTTATCATCACTGAATGTGGGAATGATTTAAGGAATTTAAGTGATTATAAAGAATACAAATTATGAAATAATTCTTGTAAGTTTCATGAGTTTGCACATTGAACCAAATATTGATGTTCTTTATCCTGTGAGCTAATTGTGCTAGGAAAGAAACATTAAGAAAAACATATTATGGAGACAAAACTAGAGGAAACACATGTCAGATACTGCCTGGATGACCAGGAACCAGAAGCTGAGAGCCCAGAGACCTAAGATTAAAAAAATTAATAAATAAAATTATTTGTAATGGTATTTTTCTATACTCTTTGATTGGTACCTAACCCCAACTGTTATTAGAGCGGTTTTCTTTGGCAGCTAATGGGAGCAAATGCAGAGACCCACAGCCAAACATTGGGGAGAGAGAGAGCCCAAATTGAAGATCTCCATCAGTCCCTGCCCTTGGAGCTCTGGGAACCCCAAAGAAGAGAAACAGGAAGAATTGTAGGAGCCAGAAAGATCTAGGACACCAGGAGAACACAGCACACAGATTCAACCAACCAGGTCTCCTAGAGGCACAGATAGTAAGCAGCAATCACTGAGCCTACATGAGTCTGCACTAGGTCATCTCCATGTATGTTATGGCGTTAGCTTGGTATTTCTGTGGAATGTGTAACGAGTAGGGTTGTCTCTGACTCTTTTGCCTGATGTTGGGACCCTTCACCTCATACTGGGTTGTCTCAACTAGCCTTAATAAAGGGATCTGTGTCTCATCTTACTGTGTCTTTTTATGTTATGTTCCCTGATGAACATGGGAGGCCTCTTTTCTGAAGGTAAGAGGACTGAATCTGCAGAGAGGAGAGATGAGGTAAAATTGGGAAGAGCAGAGCAGAGGACAGACACTGCCGGCTAGGATGTATTGTATGATGAAAGACTAAAATAAAGTGATGAGTGAGGAGACAATTAGTAAATGAGACTCTGTGATGTGAATTTGAACTGAAAGAATCTTACTTGTGGTCTGCTTCCATGGAACCAAACGATACTATACAAGCTACTCATGGAGTCAAGGAATTAAACAGCTCTACCCAACTGCAAAACCAACTAACCATGATAATGACCAGCACTGCAAACTGTGCATAGATATTCAGTGAGTTGCACTCACATGTCTGTGGTAACCAATAGCTCTCTAGTTGGACATAAGGCACATTCTATGAGAGAGACATCATTCCTGGTTTGAGAGCTTAGCCAGCACCCCAGAGTTAGTGAGACCATTGACAACAGAAAATAATCTGCTATCACCACTTTGCTAGACCAGCATAATTCCTTAGTATTCTAAATATTATCCTTATTCTTGATGTAATCATAGGTAACACTCCGCAATGTATATTTTCTTTGCAAGAAATGGAGACTATCAGATAAAGCCACAACTGGACATAATTGATCAATTGATAATGGGAGTCCAGCTACAAGTGATATATGTAGCTTACAAATCCTACATCTATGGTTTAGGGTACATCATGAAAGAGGAGGCAGGAAGATTGCAAGAGCAAGAATGTCAGGAACTCTTCTGTGAAAGTCGTTCCTAAAATAGTCCACATAAACAAGTCTAGAACAATGTCAGTAGCAATGGACAAGTTAACATGGAAGATGGAAAAATCTCACAAAGTCGGACTCCTAGGGAGAAAGATAGGTAACTAATGACTGCTTAGAGAAAAAGAATTCACTCATCCCAGGAATGTGCTCCCACGCTCGTTGCCCAATAGGCATTGATCAGCAATTAACCAATATACTCACAAAAAACAAAAATGGACCCAGTAGATAGTATTTACATGTTGATGCATAGACACATATATGTAACAATAATAAAGAAAAAGAGTCTATCAATGTGAGAATGAGAGTAATGGGCAAGGATGGAGAGAAGGTACCAGGCAAGGGTTGAGAAAGGTTCCTGGGAGGAGCTGGGGAAGGAAATGGAGGAGGGAATTGAAGGGAATCTGGCTCAACTAAATGTATTGGTAAATAAATGAATGAATGAATGAATGAGTAAGTAAGTAAAAAATAAATAAATAAATAAATTTCTCTGAGGGAAATTTGTTTCACCAGTAGCAATATTAATTATGCCACAATGGTTTTATTTCAATAAACTGATAACTACTCAAGTCCTTTAAAATTCCTTTCTATGGAATATCATGTTTAATAATTTTACCATCATAATTCTATTTAGTTTAAGTTGATAAAATATCCTCTGTCAAATTTGAGCTTAAGTGGTCAAGGAGAGAATCAAAACTGCCAGTGATTTCTTTTTAGTCACCATTGCAGTTTTTTTAAACTCCATCTCTTTGCAATGTGTGGAAATGGATTTTCCTCAGCTTGGAACTTGAATATTTCACTACACCAATTGTTGGAGCCTGAAAGTGTGAAGTTACAGCCATGCAGGGAGAGGCTGTTTTTAGGGTATTAGGAGACACATTGTCAAGAGCATCAGAGAAGCAGACTGCACTGCAGCTGTTCCTTTGCATTATATAATAACAGATCCATATTTTAACTCTTAGTTGTCATAAGCAATTAACAAGAAATGAAAAAAATAACTCCACATACTCATAAATAACAGGAACTTCACACACATTGACATATGCAATTATAGAGTTCAAGTTTGCTTTTCAAAATATCCAAAACTTTACTACACCTCAGGCAGTATTTTTAAGAAAATGTATTTGATGTTTTATTTTCTTGATACATTGCTGTAGTTATAAAATATAACAGCTTATTCACTGTGTATCAGAAAATGCATGTTTGCATTCATTTGCCATGCTGGGGGTGCTTTTGCTTCCACAATAGGTAAATAACTCAAACATAATGTAAATGTATGAAAATTTATTGAATCATGAAAAGAATACCTTTTCCTATCTTATATATTTGTCAAAACAAATAGTGTGAAAAAGTTATGAGTCATAAGCTAAATTTTGTAACCTGCTGTGAAATTTACAAAGTGTTTGTTGAAAATGATGTAATAGTATTTCAAACATGTCTGGTTTGCCAAGAAAGCAACAAGTCTGTCTAAGAATGAAATTATTGGGGCAATATTTAAATAACTGAAAGAGAAAGGATTTGAGGAGTTTCTTTTGCTAAAACTCCTACGTATCTATTTTTCCAGAAAATTTTCTCAAATTAAATGAAAAATAATACTTTGCAGCAGTCCAAGAGTAGAGATTGTATTTTTTTTTGTCTTATTACTCCCAATACACTTGGATATTAGGTAAAATTTTAGTATTTTCAAGATTTAAATATAATTATAGACTGAAATTTATTCTTCAAGATTGCAACATAAAATAATTTATGTGTTAAAATGCAATTCTATGATAATAATGAACTATACTAAACATGAAACTTGTAAGTTTTAGAAAACAATATGGGACACATAAAATGTATTACAGTCTCTATAGTAAAATTTCTATCCACCCAACTCTTGACACAGAAAAGACAACAACATCAGAAAGAAGCACACATACATACACAAAACATATATCCAAACAGAAGACTGTTTGGATAAGGAGAAATAAAAACTTAGCATTTATATATCTTATCAACTTCAAGCTGCTTTGTATTACAAATTTACTTAATTTTATAATTAAAAGATCATTAGAAAAATTGAAACATTAATAATAACAGCATAATATTTAGGAGAAGCTATCTTGAGCATAAATAGTTTTGATGTGATCAAGTGAAGAAACTTTAATATTCAATATGATTTGCCCATATTGATTTTAGGAACAGAAATTTCAAGTTGCTTATGATAGCCATCAAAATTAAGACTATTCCAGCTCAGGTAGTGAAAATAGATTATATTCAAGTTATGACCCTAAAATTTCAATGTCACTAATGTCATGATTAATCCACTTGATGATTAGGAGAAAATTTTATAGGTAAATATTTCAATTTACAATGTGTGTTTCAATTTACACAGCGAAAGGAATCTTTGAAAAATTAATATGTTTAGCAATATATGTTTCATAAATAAATTTGTATAAGTATAAATAGTTCAGGATATTTAAATTTTTATTCCTGTTCTTTTGATTTTACTTTTAAATGAAAATAGAAACACATTTCATGTAGTATATTCAGATCACAGTTTTCTCCTTCCCCAGTTCCCTCTAGACCCTTTCCACCTCCCCATCCACCCAACTCCTAACAAAGACAAGACAACAACATCAAAAGAAACACAAATACAAACACAAAACATACAAGAAAACAGAAAGAAAAATAAGATAAGAGATGAAAAGTAAACAACAAAAATGCAGTTGAGTACAATTTGTGTTTTTCAACTACTCCTGGATAAAGTCTACTCTGAAATGTGGTTCACAGATCCAGTGAGATTCCACCGACGATTTTTTTTTTTTTTTTTTTTCACTTTACAAGTAAGTACAATTTGCAGAAACCTTTTTGCCTGGAGTGGAAACTGTGTCTCCTCACCCTTTTCAATGTATTTGACTTGAACCTGTGCAGGCCCGTTACATGCTGATACCAATGATTCTGTGGTTTTATATATACACAAGTACTATTGTATCTGGAATATATTGTTTCCCTGGAGTCACCTGTCGCTTATGGTTCTTATAATCTGCCTCCAATCTCACATAGATTCCTGAGCCCAGAAGGAAGGGGTTTCATGAAGAGATCACATTCAGAACTGAGTGTTCCAAAGTCTCTCTCTGCACCTAGTTCAGTAGTAGGTTTTTATGTTAATCCCCATCTATTGCAGTAAGAAATTTCTAAAGTGGTGGCTGAATGATACTTGATAGTAGCAACAGAAAAGGTTATTAATACAAACAATTAAAATAAATGACTTCTACAAAAATTTAAATCTTTGAAACATGATTTTTGATTAAAAATCATGCTGTCCTATCACTTACTGTTAGAAAACCTTTCTGTCTTAAGTCTCAAAGTTGTTATGTAAATAAATATAGTGCCTTGAGGGGCATTGTTTAATTTATACTTAGGAGTTTGAATCAAATATTTTGTTGGAGAAGACACAGAGCAAATTTTAAGTCATTGTGAGATCAATAAGCAAATAAATAGAGTGTACAACTTAACAATTATTAGAACTATTCTAAATTATATGTTACAGTTGTAAAAATATGTAAGTCACAATGGCTTATCCTTTCAGATATATTTCTCCTTTTCAGTTACAGGAGTCAGCATTCATTCAAGTATAAGGCAAGAAGAATACTCAGTACTGAGATGTGTAAGTACCATTTTCAGAAGAGACTAGAGCAGATGGAACTGATGAGGAAGTCTGAAACTGGAGAGTGAGATCACTGTTTTAAGGAGAAATGTTATGACTATATTTATTAACAGTACAGAAAAAAGAGAAGTCCAATTCCTGATTGTGGACCAAAATGGTAGGAAGCTTATACTTTAGAAAACACTTGGCATTACTCACTGTGGGTGAATTGTTAAACAAAGAATAAGAACATTTAAGATGAACGAAGTCTATCATAGATTTTTTTCAACGAAGTTCCACAATACACATTAAGCCATTAAAATGACACAACAGTTCATTTGTTCTGTCTTTATTCCTCTCTCTCATTTTTCTTTTTGAGTTATATATACATTTTTGTTCCAAAAGCTTGTTTACTAATGCAGTATGACATTGGGAGGAAGGGATTTATTTTATTTTATTTTATATATAGTAGTACAGTTTACATATTAATAATTCTATAATTGTGTAATTTGATAAAATTTTTAAAAAATGGCAAAATATATTGGAAATATTTAGGATTTGACTGCCTTCCCAAAATTGAAGTTTTTGAAAATTTAACTCTTTCTAAGTGAATCAGTGTGACAAATACATTCAGTGACTTGTCACTTTGATACCCATTACCCTAGGGAATTGCTATTACTCTTACTCTTTCTTCTTGTCCACTATTCTTGGAGTTATTTTCCTATTTATACTGCAAGACATAAAAGTCTCCCAAAATCCAGCAAACTGAAACTGTAGCATTATCAACTGGAGGAAAATGTGGAAAAAATATGGAGTCTAATTCTATTGAATCTGACAGGGTTTAAGAGAACAAATTCTCATTTCTCAAACATCTTAATATATGCTATCTTCAAAATATTTATAAGTACTAAAAGGTCATCTATGGAACTTGGGCCAAGAATATACCCATAATGCAACTGATAAGTTTTATTTTTGGTATCACCATGAGAGACATCACACCATAGTTTTGTAGCAATAAAGCTCAGTAGACTCTAGAATATTTGGAAAGTTTCAGATGTTACCTATACAAGCTTACTTTTAAGGAATTTATGGGAAACCCAAGCTATCATGGCTTTTCCACATTCTAAACCCACCTCAGCTTGATTAATACAAGCCTATTCATATCTCTTAACTGAAACATGGAAATCAATGAAGAAAAAATGATATCTCCCAAGTGCCAAAATTTTTCATTCAATAAGTTTAATGCACTAAACATTAAGTCAGTCCAGTCATTTGAGAAAAGAGGATTTTATTGTTAAAATCAGTAGAAAACCACTAAAGAGAAATCCTGAGATATCCGTATAACTCTTTTGCACTTTATTTTTGTGATTATAATTTAAATATATTTTCTCCACTCTTTTGTTCTCCAAACCTTCCCACATGATCTCCTGCTCTCCTTCAAAGTCAAACCCTCTTCTTTGCATTAACTGTAATTGCAAGCACTCATACACTTATATAAAATACATATTCCTAAATATAACCTATTGAATCCAAATAATGTTAATTTTATGTATGTCTTTTGCACTGGTCACTATCACTGGACATTCTCTTTGCAGAAGAAGGTTACCTCTCCCACTTTCAGTTTTACTCACTTTCCTTTGCTCTTTGTGTAGGGTTAAGATTTTATGGGCTTTTCTATGACCAATGACATAATATGGCCTTAAGATACATATTTTAAAATAGTTTGTATTGAAATATTGGAAACATGAGAAACAATTAAAATCTATCAGAAAAGTGTAATCAAGTAAAATCTATTAAAATTCATAAATTATTGCTCAAATTCAAACATATATTAGAAATACCAGAAGAATAAACATCAAGTAAATTAGACAATGACCAGCAGAAAAGAGTAGGTTAAAATAACAAGATGAGTATTGGCCAGTAAAATGACTTGACCTGTTAAAGAGTTTATCTATAAACCTGATGACCTTAATTGAGCAAAATATGGATCAATATATACTCAGATATTGATACTTGGTTTATTACATAAATGGATATGTAGATGAATTTCTAAATGGTCTTATTAAATAATAAAACATGGAGACAGATACAGGGGTAGAAACCTGAGAGATCAGGGAAAGGGAAAACCACAGCTAATTTTACCACTCCAACTCTGAAGTTTCCAAATATGAGTTACTTCCTGTCTACCTATGCCTATATGCCTTGTTGTTTTGCCATTTGATTTGCTCCCTCTGTCCAGCTACATCACTTCCTCTTTCTGCCCAGCTCTGTCACCTCTGAGACCTCCAGATCTCCATGGTTAACAAGTGTTGGAATTTAAGGAATGCCACCATAGGTGAATCTGTTTCCAGTATGGCCTTGAACTAACAAAGATCCAGACAGATCCTTGCCTGCGAAGTGATAATAATAAAGGTGTGTCCTACCCTTGCCTGACTTCTTTATATACTTATAATGGCTGGACTTTTCTTCTAATATCCAGGCAAGCTTTATTTATTAAAACACAAATAAAATATCACTACATGAATGTTTTATTTATAAATGCCCAGTGTGTTTGTGTGTTCTGATTCAATTCAGTGCTAAATACTCTGGTACCTATAGAGTAGGAAAAAAATCTTGGTTCCTTATGTCTTTTGAAAATGGCGTCTACACTTCTATGCCATTCATTCATTGAATCAAGCTAGTCCTGGAAACACTGTTGATCATAGAATTGGTATGATTATATTTGTAAAGTTACTGCCAAAGATACTTGAAGAGTGTAAACCATTTTACCAGGAACCTCAAAGCAGTATAGGCCTTAAAATTCTAAACAGGAATATGGGTGATACCCCCATTGATGATTCTGTAACAGTCGTGCCTACAAGGCAGGGCTGAGAAAGGATGCTAAAAACCCAGGATACAAATGTGGGAATCTCGGTGCCTGGACCCTGGATACTGGAGGTAGACCAAGCAGAGTTCTCCAGAGAATACTGCCTGACTGTGCCACACCTTTGCCAGACCCTACAACCTACCTATTCCTTCACTTGTAAGTTACGCCACAAAATAAACCTCCCTTTTAACTATGAGGAGTGGCCTTAAATAATTTCACCAATAGTTATGGATCTCTGCATCTGCTTCCATCAGTCACTGGATAAAGAGTTATATCATAACAGTTAGGGTGTTTGCTCATCTGATCACCAGAGTAAGTCAGCTTAGGGTTTCTCTCAACCATTGTCAATAGCCTATTGTGGAGGTATCTTTTTGGATTTGTGGGGACCTCTCTAGCACTTTGCTTCTTCCTGTTCCCATGGGGTTTTCATTTATCATGGTATCTCTTTCCTTGTTTTCCTACTCTGTTGCTGATCCAGCTGGGACCTCTCATTTCCCTAAGCTCTCTTTCCCCCCACCCTTGCCCTCCATTACCCTCCTCCTGCCATGTTCAGGTTGCTCATGTAGATCTCATCCATTTTGCTGTCCTTGGGTGATCCCTGTGTATTTCTTAGAGTCCTCTTTACTAGGTAGCTCCCCTGGAGTTGTCAGTTGCAGTCTGGTTATCCTTTGATGTACATCTTGTATCCACTTATGAGTGAGGACATACCATGTTTGTCTTTCTGAGTCTGGGTTATCTCACTCAGCGTGTTTTTTTTTCTAGTTCCATCCATTTGACTTCAAACCTCATGATGTCATTGTTTTTCTCTGCTGAGTAGTACTCCTTTGTGAATGTATATCACATTTTATTTATCCATTCTTCAGTTGAAGGGCATCTAGGTTGTTTCCAGATTCTGGCTATTACAAATAGTGTTGCTATGAACATAGTTGAGCATGTGTCCTTGTGGTATGTTTGAGCATTCCTTGGGTATATGTCCAAGAATGGTATAGCTGGGTCTTGAGGGGGATTGGTTCCCAATTTTCAAAGAAAGCACCATATTGATTTCCAAAGTGGTTGAACTAGTTTGCACTCCCACCGACAATTTATGTGTATTCCCCTTGGTCCACATCCTTTCCAGCATATACTGTCTTCAATGTTTTTGATATTAGCCATTCTGAGAAGTATAAGATGGTATATCAGAGTCATTTTGATTTGCATTTCCCTGATGATTAAAGATGTTGAGCAATTCCTTATAAGTCTTTCAGCCATTTGAGCTTCTTCTGTTGAGAATTCTGCTTAGCTCTATAACCCATTTTCTTTATTGGACTGTTGGTTATTTTGATAAAATGTACTTAAGTCAATAAGTATAATAAATGATAGAAGTAGACTTAAAGACAAAAATCACATGATCATCAGCAATAATTAAAAAAAATCATTTGACATGCTCCAGCCTGCCTTCATAATAAAAGCATCATAAACAATAAGACTATAATTTATTATACCAACATAGTAAAGGTATTTATGATAAACTCATACTAATATCATCCTGAATCAAAGAACACTGAAGATGGTATCTCAGAGTCATTTTGATTGGCATTTCCCTGATGATTAGGGATGTTGAGCAATTCCTTAAATGTCTTTCAACTATTTGAGCTTCCTCTGTAGAGAAATCTCTGTTTAGTTCTAAAGCCCATTTCTTAATTGGACTAATTTCTTGAGTTCTTTATATATTCTGGATATCAGTCCTCTGTCATTTGTGGAGTTGGTGAAGACCTGTTCCCATTCTGTAGGCTATTTGTCTTGTTTACCATGTCCTTTGCTCTACAAAAGCTTCTCAGTTACAAGAGGTTCTGTTGATTGTTTCTCTCAGTGTCTGTGCTACTGGTGTTATATTTAGGAAGTAATCTTTGGTGCCAATGTGTTCAAGACTGCTTCCTACTTTCTCTGCTATCAAGTTCAGAGTAACTGGATTTATGTTGAGGTCTTTGATCCATTTGGACTTAAGTTTTGTTCATGATGACAGATATGGATCTATTTGCAGCCTTCTACATGTTGACATCCAGTTATGCCAGCACCATTTGTTGAAGATGTTTTCTTTTTTCCATTGTACAGTTTTGGCTTCTTTGTCAAAAATTATATGTTCATAGGAGTGCAGATTAATATCAGGGTCTTCAATTCTATACCATTGGTCCACATGCCAATTTTTTTTTATTTTAATTAAATTTATTTATTTATTTTTATTATTATGTGTTTTAATTTTATACATCAGCCATGGGTTCCCCTGTCCTCCCCCCTCCCGCACCCACCCCCACCTTCCCCTCAGCCCCTCCCATCCTTTTCCATGTCCTCCAGGACCAAGACACCCCTGGGGACTCATTTAAACCTGGTGGATTGGATTTTTATGCCAGTTCCAAGCTGTTTTTATTATAGTTGCTCTATAGTAGAGCTTGAAGTCAGGGATTGTGATGCCTCCAGAGGTTGTTTTATTGTACACGATTCTCTTGGCTATTCTGTTTTTTGTTGTTGTTGTTGTTGTTGTTTTTCCATATGAAGCTGAGTATTTTTTTCTTTCAAGATCTGTGAAGAATTGTGTTGTTATTTTGATGGGGATTGCATTGAATCTATAGATTGCTTTGGGTAAGATCAACATTTTTTACTGTGTTAATCCTGCCTATCCATGAGCATGTGAGATCTTTCCATTTTTTGACATCTTCAATTTCTTTTTTCAGGGACTTAAATTTAGTTCTTGTCATATAGGTCCTTCACTCGCTTAGTTAGAGTTACCCCAAGGTATTTTATATCATTTGTGGCTATTGTAAAGGGTGATGTATCTCTGAATTCTTTCTCAGCCTGTTTGTCAATTGTATATAGGAGGGCTACTGGTATATTTTAGTTAATCTTGTATCCTGCTATGTTGCTGAAGTTGTTTATAAGCTGTATGAGTTCTTTGGTCAATATTTTGGGGTCACTCATGTATACTATCATGTCATCTGCAAATAGCAAAAGCTTGACTTTTTCCTTTCCAATTTGTATCTCCTTGATCTCCTTATGTTATATTATTGCTATGACTACATCTTCAAGTACTATATTGAATAAGTATGGGGAGAGTAGACAGCCCTGTCTCGTTCCTGATTTTAGTGGAATTGCTTTAAGTTTTTCTCCACTTAATTTGATATTGGCTGTTGGCTTGCTGTAGATTGCCTTTATTATATTTAGGTATGTTAGCTGTATTCCTGATTTCTCCAAGACCTTTATCATGAAGGGGTGTTGGATTTTTTCAAATACCTTCTCTTTATCTAGGGAGATGATCATGTGTTTTTTTTCTCTCAGTTTGTTTATATAGTGTATTACATTGACAGACTTTCATATGTTGAACTACCCTTGCATCCCTGGGATGAAGCCTACTTGATCATGGTGGATAATTGTTTTGATGTGTACTGGGAGTCTGTTTGTCAATATTTTATTGAGTATTTTTGCGTCAATGTTCATGGGGGAGATTGGTCTGTAGTTCTCTTTCTTTTTTGGCTTAGTGATCAGGGTGATTGTAGCCTCATAGAAGGAGTTTGGTATTGTTCAATCTGTTTCTAATATGTGGAATAATTTAAAGAGTATTGGTATTAACTCTTCTTTGAAGATCTGGTAGAATTCTGCACTGAAACCATCTGGTCCTTGGCTTTTTTTGGTTGGGAGACGTTTAATGACTGATTTTATTTCCTTAGGGGTTTTTGGACTATTTAAATAGTTTATCTAGTCTTGATTTAACATAGGTGGTACCTATCCAGACAATAATCCATTTTTTTTAGATTTTCCACTTTTGCAGGTTAGAGGTTTTTGAAGTATGACCTGATATTTTTCTCATTTTCCCCAGTGTTAGTTGTTGTGTCTCCCTTTTCATTTCTGATTTTGTTAATTTTGATGATCTCTTTCTGCCTTTTGGTTAGTTTGTCTATCTTGTTGCTTTTCTCAAAGAACCAACTCTTCGTTTCATTAATTTTTTGTAATGTTCTCATTGTTTCTATTTTATTGATTTCAGCTCTCAATTTGATTCTTTCCTGGTGTCTATTCTTCCTGGGAGACTTTGCTTCTTCTTCTAGAGCTTAAGACACTAGTGTGAGATTTCTCCAACTTCTTTATGTGGGCATTTAGTGCTATGAATTTCCCTCTTAGCACTGCTTTCATAGTGTCCCATAAGTTTGGGTATGTAGTATATTCACTTTCATTGATCTCTAGGAATTCTTTAATTTCTTTCTTTATTTCATCCTTCACCCATTGGTGATTCACTTGAGCATTATTCAGTTTCCATGAGACTGTAGGCTTTCTGTAGTTTTTGTTGTTGTTGAAATTTAACGTTAAACCATGGTGGTCTGATAGAACACTGGAAGTTATTCCATTTGTTTTGTATATGTTGAGATTTGCTTTGTGGCCAAGTATGTGCTTGATATTAGAGAAAGTTCCATGGGGTTCTGAGAATAAGGCATATTATTTTTTGTTAGGATGGAATGTTTTGTAGATCTCGATTAAGTCCATTTGAGTCATAACATCAGTTAAGTCCTTTCTTTCTCTGTTAAGTTTTGATTTGGCAAATCTGTCCAGTGGTGAGAGTGGGGTGTTGAAATCTCCCACTATTAATGTGTGGGGTTTTATATGTCATTTAAGCTTTAGTTATGTTTCTTTTACATATGTGGGTACCCTTGTGTTTGTGGCATAAATGTTGAGAATTGAAACTTCATCTTGGTGGATCTTTCCTGTGATGAGTATGTAATGCCCTTCTTGATCTCTGTTGATTGATTTTAATTTGAAGTCTACTTTGCTGGATATTAGGATGGCTACAACTGCTTGCTTCTTTAGACCATTTGATTGGAAAGATTTTTCCCAGCCTTTTATTCTTAGGTAGTGTTTATCTTTAAATTTGAGGTGTGTTTTTTGTATGCAGCAGAAAGATGGGTCCTGCTTTAGTATCCATTCTGTTAGCGTGTGTCTTTTTATAGGTGAATTAAATACATTGCTATTAAGGGATATTAATGACCAGTGATTATTCATTCCTGTTATTTTTTGGTGGTAGTGTGTGTGTGTGCTTCTCTCCTTTTGGGTTTAATGCTGTGGTGTTATCTATTGCCTGTGTTTTTGAGGGTGTATCTGACTTCCTTAGGTTGGGATTTTCCTTCTAGTGCTTTCTGTAGGGCTGGGTTTGTGGATATGTATTATCTAAATCTGGGTTTGTCTTGAACTGTCTTGTTCACTCCATCTATGATGACTGAAAGTTTTGCTGGATGTATTAGTCTAGGCTGGCATCCATGGTCCCTTAGTGTCTGCATTACATCTGTCCATGTCCTTCTGCCTTTAAAGTCTCCATTGAGAAATCGGGTGTTATTCTGATGGGTTTGCCTTTATAAGTCACTTGACCTTTTTCCTTTGCTGCCCTTAATATTCTTTCTTTATTCTGTACGTTTAATTGTTTAATTATTATGTGCCGAGGGGACTTTTTTGGGGGGTCTAGTCTGTTTGGTGTTCTATAGGCTTCTTGTATCTTCATAGGCATTTCCTTTAAGTTGGGAAAGTTTTCTTCTATGATCTTATTGCATATATTTTCCGTGCCTTTGAGTTGGTATTCTTCTGCTTCCTCTATCCATATTATTCTTAGGTTTGGTCTTTTCATGGTGTCCCAGATTTCTTGGACATTTTGTGTTATGATGTTTTTGGCTTTGGTATTTTCTTTGACTGACAAATCCATTTCCTCTATTTTGTCCTCTACATTGTATATCCTCTCTTCCATCTCTTGTATTTTGTTGGTTATGCTTACATAAGTGTTTCCTGTTTGTTTACTCAGATTTTCTATTTCCAGCATTCCCTGTTTGTGTCTTCTTCATTGTTTCTATTTCCCCTTTCATGTCTTGAATTGTTTCCCTCACCTGTTTCATTTTTTTTTTTTCATGTTAAGGGATTTATTGCTTTCTTTCCTTTTTTTTTTTTTTTTTTTTGGTTTTTCGAGACAGGGTTTCCCTGTGAAGCTTTGTGCCTTTCATGGAACTCACTTGGTAGCCCAGGCTGGCCTTGAACTCACAGAGATCCACTTGGTTCTGCCTCCTGAGTGCTGGGATTAAAGGTATGCACCACCACTGCCCAGCTCTTTCTTCATATTTTTTTTTTGTCTTTTCCTCTATTTCTTTATAGATTACTTCCCAGTTTTTGTTTGTCTTTTTCTCATTTTCTTTATTGATTTCCTCCACATTTTTGTTCATTTTTCTCTCAATTTCATTTTTCATTTTTTCTTTAAGGGTCTCTAGCATCTTCATGATGCTATTCTTAAGGTTGCCTTCTTCTGCTTCTTCTACCTTATGATGTTCAGTTCTTGCTGTTTGAGGAGGGCTAGGTTCTGGTGATGCTATATTTCTCTTTATGTTGTTGTATGTGCTTTTGCCTTGACTTCTGCCCATCTCCTCATCTAAAATGTTTAAGAGGTGCCTGTGTCTGAGGGAATTGTTGTTGGTCCACTCTGTGCTTCTTGTGTCTGTGTCTCAGGGGTGCCCTTCTAGGTATAATCTTAGCTCTTGGTTTCACTGGATCAGGCAGCTTCTGAGTCTCAGAAAGTTGCTCTTGGGTCAACCAAAGCTAGTTGATTCTGTGACTCACAGACTCATTCTTGTTCTGTCCAGTCAGAGCTGACAGATTCTGTGTTTCAGGAAGCCTCTCTTGGTCCAATGAGAGGTGGCAGATTCTACTTTTCAGAAAGCCACTCTTGTACTAATGAGGGCTGACAGATTCCCTGTCTCCTGAGGTTACTCTTGGTCCAATGACAGCTGTTTGTCCAATGAGAGCTCTTTCTCTGGGCCAGATGAGATCTGGGGGTTGGTTTCCAAGCCTCAGGAAGTGGCAGGGGTCTTGGGCAGATGGTGTGGGGCAGGACATGTAGATTGCAGGGTCCTCTGAGAGGGTCTTGGAAAAGGAGAACCTTCCTACAGAAGCCCTGCCCTTTGGCTAGCAACTGGGACAGAATTTGGAGGCTGTTCCCTGGGAAAGGCTGGGCCCAGAAATGGGTTCTAGGGGCAGGCCTCCATGGGTATGAACAAAGTCACTCACCTTTGGGCCAGATATGACCTGGGGGTTGATTTGCAAGCCCCAGGAAGTGGTGGGGGTCTGGGGTAAGTGGGTGTGGGGGCAGAGCGTGTAGATTTCAGGGTCCACTGGGGAGTCTTGGAGAAGGGGAATCTTTCTGAAGGAGCCCTGCCAGCTGGCTGGTAACTGGGGTCCAGTTTGGGGGGCTGTTCCCTGGAAAAGTCTGGAGCCAAGGAATGGGTCCTAGGGGCAGGCCTTCCTGCGTATAAACAGAGTCACTGACCTCTTGACCAGATGGGAGCTGTGGATTTATAATGAACTCTTAAAATACAAATATAAATATACATACTAAGTAGATACTATAAATAATGCTCCGTTTTAAAGAAATAATCATATGTAAGGAATTTCACATTTTATAAGAAAAATGTATGTCCTAAGTGCTATCGCTTAAATATTCTCCAAACAACACCAACAACAGCACTGCAAGAACAACTTTACAAATTATAGAAAATAAAGAACAATTTCCCACAGATTATATAAAAAGAGCATGACATTTTTGCATAATTCTGACAAGGATATTTTTAGATGGACACATCTAATCTTTCATATGAAATTGAGACAAATGCAAACTATATATAGTATTGCATACTACAATAATAAAGTAATGTGTTCCAGTTGTGTTTGTCTCATGATAAATCTGACTCTCATACAGGATAATATGATATCATATTGGTGATGCACAGTTCTATGAATTATTTTAATTTTCATCTAAGATTTAAAGAGTTCAAATTAAAAAGTCCAAGATGCATCTTATATATTCATTATTATTTGAACTTTACTTACTGAACTGTGCTGGTATTAGATTATTACATTGCTGACAGGAAAAAAAATAACAGAGAGCAACTTCACTATACATTGAGCTATTGAAGAATCCATATTTATTTTAAAATTTGCAGAAAACTAAAGATGTATTTTCAGCAAATAAGATACCCTAACTCATAGAGAACTCATACATCTTGTTGAAATACCAAGCATTTGAAATAGAGCAATAAGAGGTATACAATAAAGCATGGAGAGAAGAAAGGGAAAAAGCCATCAATATATGTATATTCTCAAAAATAATTTACATAAACCTTTAAAAACTGGATCACTATAGGACCATGGTACAGCTACACATTTTCAGCACAAAGAGAATTAATATATTTACTTCTCAGTATTCTTTCTAACATGCAAATGTTAGAAAGTTAGACCCCATTTAATAACTGTGGTGGTATTTATAATTAAGATTTTAAAAGAGTATTCTGAACCAATACTATCTTTAAGGTCTGTTTTCTAGTTTGTACAAAAGTAAAGGAGAATTTTATTCTTTAACAATGAAGTACTTAGAATCCATTTAATTCAATAATATTCCATCTTCAGATCAGTGCCTCAGGAATCTGTAGAAGTCCATGTCTCCATGCACAACTTCTTCCATACACAGAAGACAAGGAGAGGAAATAAAGGGGGAGGAAATTCTCGTGGCATACACGATATTCTCAAAATTAAATGTCATATTTTTTTGTGAAAGAGTTAGCAGAGCCCACAGGAAATAATAGAAGTCAGTAAATAGTAGTATTTATGCTATTTTCTCATGGAAGTATAGGAATAAAATACTGTCACTGTACAATTATGGAAAAATAATTTTTGTGGAAATTATAAAAATAGTCTATCAATTGCATCTATTATTATTACAAGGCAATAATGAATTCATATCTGTGCATGGTGAATGATAATGAAATCCAGAGCCATTAAAGGGTCTTTGAGGAAAACTACCACATTAGCTGTCTTCAAACTTAAATGAGTCAAAATATTAAAAAAAAAATTCCCTGTAGAAAGACAGCTAAAAATTATACATCATTTCTAAAGCTTAAAACTAAAAATAATACTCAAAAGCAAGATATCACTTATTTTGACTAGACTCTCCTCTAATATACCATGCTGGGATATGCGCTGATTTTTCCCCTTTATAATAAGACTATATTAAATCTAGCCATTTAAGAACAGAAGTAGGTAAACAAGTCAGATATTGTGTAGAGAGCTCCATTGTTTGTTTTTTGTTAGGAAACTTAAGAGTTTTTATGAAGCATCAATTTACATTTTCTAAGATTCTTATTCTTATTACTTTATTTTATTAAATGCACATTTTTCTCTGTAACTCAAATTTAATTCAAAAAGAGAAAATACTTTATTTCTCAAACTCATATAAAAAATAAAAGTAACTATGATTTTCCTGGGAAATATAAACACCAGCAACTGCAGCAAGCTTGCATACCTCTGACACTCCTATATACTGAAATTCTCAACATAGCCTTAAGCAATAAAATATCGAATATTCATTTTTCTAGGGCTTTTCAGTCTGTAGTTCAAGTAATATTTTCTCTAAGTGATACATCCCCATATGTGGTACAGTGATTCCTAGTCCATTTCTTGGAAGTTTTAGTTTTGTCTCATATGAACGACTAGAGCTTTTACTACTAGGTATCTATAAAGGAAGTATTTAGCCAACTGTCTATTTTAAATTTGGGGATTGTTAGCCTTATTCCCCTTACATTAGTACTATTTCTTCTCAAATTGATTTGAAAAATATGAAGTTTAAAATTTTAGAAAGAACAGGAATCAAATCCACAGAAAATTAAATCTTTGATCTTTCTTTTAACTAATACTTCCAACTTTCTCCCTCTCTCCTTATCTCTCTCTTTTTCTCTCTCTGTCTCTCTGTCTCTGTCTGTCTGTCTGTCTCTCTCTCTCTCTCTCTCTCTCTCTCTCTCTGTCTCTGTCTCTCTGTGTCTCTCTCTCTCTCTCTCTCTGTGTGTGTGTGTGTGTGTGTGTGTGTGTGTGTGTGTGTGTGTGTGATGTGTCATATGTCCTTGTGGCAAAGTCAATCTGAGGTATTTTGTTTCTGTTTTCTCTGTTGCTTCTTCAGGTTTTAAGAAAGGGTGTGTCACTGAGCCTGGATCTTTTAACCAGGAAGTCCCTGGCTTCTAGCTGTGTGTCTTGCCAGGCCTAGTCTTCTTCATTCGACTTTTGTTGTTAGTTGGACATCCAAACTCAAGTCTTTGTTCTCAAGAAGCAATCATTTCACCCACTGAGACGTCTCCTCAATCTCTCTTTACAACTTTGGTGTAAGAATTTATTCATATGCTTTTATGACTCAGCATCTTTTGTACAACTAAATATTTGTTAGCAATGTAAACCATTTTTGTTTGGTCAGGATGATTAAAAAGTTTTATTTAATTAATGGTTTGTAAACATTAATGATATTTACAAGTCAATATTCCAGGTCCAGTTTCTTGATGAATGCTTTGATTAAAACTTCTTTGGTGGTGGCACACACCTTTAAACCCAGCACTCAGGAGACAGGGGCAGGCAGATCTTTTTGAGTTCGAGGCCAGCCTGGTCTACAGAGTGAGTTCCAGGAAAGGCACAAATTACACAGAAAAACCCTGTCTCAAAAAAACTAAAATAGATAGATAGATAAATAGATAGATAGATAGATAGATAGATAGGTAAAAAATAAATAAATCTTCTCTACATTCCAATGTCCTTTGCCACTCTGGTAGAAATGCTCTGAAAAGGAATGGACACTATATTTTCATTCCTTTAAGGCTTTCTTTCAGATTCTGAAATGCACTCTCCTCAAGTCATTTCATGAGCAAGGTAGATTTATCAGTGCTTTATCTTATCATCATAATCTTCTTTTCTCCAGGGTTGTTTTGCTAATTAGCAAAGGCTTTACAAAACCAGGGTGACTGCCAAAAATTCCTGCTTCGTTTCTTTATTGCACATTTGCTAATATCTAGTGCATTTCTGGCCTCCAAATATATTCCAAGTTTGGCTTAAAGAAAATTCTAAGAGTAGATGTCATGATTGTTTTTGTATTATGTGAAATTGAAAAGGCAATATTTTCTTTTACTTATTTTTCATTGAAGGTGAATCTCTCCAAAGTTACACAAATACAGAGTACTGAAAGTTTTCTAGGAGGCAGGGAAATAGGTTTTAGGATCTCTCAAAGTGAAAGTTTGAAAGTTTGAACATCATGCTTTCCATGGATATGTTGCCTGCCTGTGTTCATGGTAAAACAGACATACTACATAACACTGAAACACCTAGCACAGAAATATACTTTGTAGAAAATCCTATATATAAAAGACAAGGCCAATAATATTGAACATTCATTGAAGTTATTTTGTTCATCAGAAAAAACAATTAAGAAGTTCCAAAACAGCACAGGTCTAGAAAAGTACACATAGTTCAAGGGTGAAAGATAAAACTGCCAGAGTCTGAAATACTTACAGGTTTAAAATAGAGTGACCAAATATTCTGAAGTCATGTAGCACCATCATAATCCATGATAACACAAGAATAATAAAAGTGATTAAAATAAAATGAAGTGTTCTTGGTATCCTATGAAGAATAAAATGAAGATTCCCTAAAAGTTCATATAACTCTATATCAGCAAATTATTAGTGAAATATTAGCAATCTTTTATGCACAATAAATTATAAACAATTTTTATTTCATTCTCTGGCATTCAACTTATTTGGATTTTGATAACAACCAAGAGAATGAAGCATAAATATTAATCCTCTTGCACATCTTGATATATGCATGTTGACATACATATCAGATATAATTTTGAATCAGACCTAGTATTTTTCTGGAAAAAAATGTTAAGAATGCTGTTCATGTTTTTCACCCTTGCTTTCTGACTAGTATAGTGTTCCAATTGGAGACAGAGTTTCTTCTAAGGTTATTTGCTTTAGTGCATAAACTGAACCTGGAGGAATGGATGCAATTTCACTCCCATAGAGTATAAATTATAAATTATACTTTAATAGCGGCCCAACAAACATTGACAGGTTATTGTTGTGCCTTATGAATACCCTCTACAACTAAAGGACAAATTTCTATATATGTGATACAACTAATATTTTAAGATAAGAAACTTTAAACATAATGGTATGTTTTCCATGCCCTCTTTTAAATTGTCTAATAAATTGAGTAAATAAATTAAAATATATTAGATTATATCAATTGAAATCACATGAATTTGGAAGAAGATTAAAAGTCTTCACACTTTTAAGAAACTGAATTAGATGAATATGAGATAACCAACCACATGCAGATAGAATCCTGTAGAATGCTTATTATTTGGCATGGCATATACTTATGTAAGAGGGTATTCTGAAAAGCAGAAACTTAAAAAAAAAAAAAAAAACCTAAGTAATGGAATAGCACAGAAATTAAACAATGATCAATAAAGGAAGACATAAAAAACGTTGAATATTTTTGGTTATGAGCCTAACCTTTAATGGCTGAGCCATCTCTCCAGGCAGTGGTGATGCATGCCTTTAATCCCAGCACTCGGGAGACAGAGGAAGGTGGATCTCTGTGAGTTCAAGACCAGCCTGGTCTACAGAGTGAGTTCCAGGAAAGGCATAAAGCTAAACAGAGAAACCCTGTCTCAGAAACCAAAACAACAAAAAAAAAACAAACAAACAAACAAAAACAAACAAACAAACAAACAAATAAAACAAACCAAACCAAACCAAACAATAAAAGTTGAATATTGTCCACATGTTAAAAAAAAAAAAAAACTTTGTTTTTGTTTTCAAAATCACAGTTTATATCTAGTGATAGACATGTTAGAGTGTTTGTTTACCTCACATGTTTTTTTATCATATCATCATCTAAACTCATGAAAATGGAAAAACTCACTAGCTATTAAAAAAGGGATGAGACATAAATTAAGAAGGAAATTAAACACTTAAAATTAGAATGTTAAAAAAACATACTACTCAAACTTATGGGACACAAGAAAAGCAGTTTTAAGAGGCAAGTTTATAGCATTAAGTACTTACATTAAAAGAAAATTGGCAAACCTCATTTTAGCAACATAATGTCACAAATGAAAGCTCTAAAACTGAAAGAAGAAAAAGACCTAAATGAATATATAGAAATAGTTCAACCAAGATTATAATCAGTAAAATCTAAAATAAAGTAATAACAACAGCAAAACAATACAAAAACATCATTGAAACCAAGTGATGGATCTTTGAAAGAATCAGTAAGACTGAAAATCCCATAGCTGAAATAACTAAAAGACAGATAGAAAGGATTAAAAAATGATAATCGGCAATGGGAAGGGGAACTTAAGTACAGGCACAGAAGAAATGCAGAAGTTCATAAGGACATACATCTCAAAAAACCTATGATTAACCAACTTTGAGGTTGAGAATTGAAAGTTGGCATTTTATAGAGTAATAAGTGGCATCACAAATATTTTAAAATGTTCCTCAACTGTATTGGGGATTTAAAAGCCCACTTCTGTTCCAAGTTTGGAACACTACTCTTCAAACTATTGGTCAGGACTGTGGTCCCAGATATCATCCACACCAAATGATTTATTGACATTTCTTTTGGTTTTTCATAAGTTGATGTTAAAATACTATGGCTGAAAATATAACACACTTTGGTTACTGGATATGGAGAACTTAAGCTGATATTGACCTGAAAGTGTTCCTAGTGAAGAGTGTTTATAGCTCCATAAAGTAGTATGAAGGCAGCTAGAAGAAGAAAAAAAAAAGCAAACAACTCTTTTATGGAACTTTCAACATTCTCAGCAACAATGACAAGCAGCCTGGCAAAATATGCAACAGTTTTATGAAAGTTAATGAGGTGAGCACAGCATTTAAAACTATTTAAAGCTTGTCCTATAAGTCTCTCTGAGAATGTATGGTTGTAGAGGTCATATGTCCTAAAAGAGTACATAATAACAATGCTTTTCCTCAATGGATATAGTATCAAACTGCCTTATAAAACTATTGGGAAATAGTGTCTAGTGGTCATGACAGAGTCATTGTCCCCATGTAATTTTAGCGGATGTGATTACCTGCACATGATCAAGCCTGTCAATATTATATCATGGCTAGAAGAAAGGCATAAAAGGTCCCCAAATCATTGATGAGCTGATACTAAAGAAGGAAAGTCAATTTCATTTTGTTTCTGTCCCATTTTAGGTTATCTATGCTCTAGTGGATGGTGATTGTGCTGCCTAGTCTTATGTCAACTTGACAGAGTTACCTGAAAGGTGGGGACCTCAGTTGAGAAAGTGCCTCTATAAGAGCTGGCTGTGAGGCATTTTCTTAATCAGTGATTAATTGATAAGGGAGGCCCCAGCCCTTTGTGTATGGCTGCATTCTGGGGCTGGTGGTCCTGAGTTCTATAAGAAAGCAGGCTGTTCAAGACATGGGTGCATTCCAGTAAGCAACACCCACCTCCATGGCCTCTGTTTCAGCTCCTTCTTCCTTGTTCCTGCTCTGAGTTTCTGTGCTTTCTTCCTGCAATGAGGAATAGCAATATAGAAGTGTAAGCCAAATAATCCCTTTCCTCCTCAACTTGCTTTTGGTCATGGTGTTTTATTGCATCAATTGCAAACCTAACTAAGTCAAGTTGATACCAGGTGTGGGGGGTATTGCTGTTTCAGATCTGGCCATGTTTTAGGGAGGACTGTGAAAGTACTTTTGAACTTTGGGATACAAAGTCATTGAGTGTTGAAAGCTCACTGGGATGTTATGTGGGAGCTTAAAAGACAAGATTAATGAGAGTGGTGCAAAATATGGAGTCCTGACTTATGTTCCAGAAGGAATTTTAAAAACTCTATCAGAGCCATTTGCTATTTGATTTAAAATTCTGATGTGCTAGTTATTTGTGATCAATGAATACCAGAACTACTAATGTGAAAACTTTTCATTACTGCCATCCATGATTCTTGTCTGCTAGAGATGAGACTTTAGTTGTGATAAAGAAGAGACCAGCATCACTGAAGTGAAATATTCTGGGTGTGGTTTCCTGAGAGTCAGCACACAGAAGTTGTGTTCCAGCAGTAACCAAGATTGTACCTCCGTCAGGCAGACAAAATTGATAGTATAAGAGACCCCAGGTGGTACTAGTTTTGAAGGAATCAGGGAGTCATGGAGAGCAGCTGAAACTTGGCATGATGAGATGTCAAAAGAGGCCATTGGACAAGGTTCAGCCTCTGTGGCAGTGGAAATCTCAGGACTGAAGGGGTCGTGAAAGGACTTGAGTTCTGGCACCAAGAAGAGAGCTTATGAGAGGCTATTGGTGGAAGTGCAGCCTAGTTTTAGCAGAAGACCACAGCACTTTGGAAATGCCAGTGTCATGTGTTGACTGACAAAAAACAGCAGCAGCCTCAGTGGAGTTGAGTCATCCAGAGTCTAGAAGAAAAGCTGCCTGCCTGCAATTTAGAGCTGGAGACCTGAATCAGCCTCACTGCAGGAGCCCAGAAGATTGTGAGTGAATCCCGGATAATCAGACATTGAGTTATTTATACTGTTGTAGTTTGATTCATTCTGGTTAGGATTCTGATCCATGATTCCTCATTCTTAAAGAAGGTATTTAATTTAACTTTGATTTTGAGAGGGGCTCATGGCTGAAAATTTTTTGAACTTTTAAATAAGATTTTGGACTTTTAGAGAAATTGGATATTCTAAAAAGGACTGAAATTTTAATATGCTTGAATATAGAAAGACTGTAGAATTTTGAAAGTTTTTTATGCTTTTAATGTGAGAATTTAGGGATGATTAAGAAAGGAAAGTTGTGGCTTGCTAGTGGTTTGTTTGTGTTTCAAGTTGAAAAGGGGTCAGTTGTGCTGGCTAGTCTGGTATCAATTTGACTCACAAACTAGAGTTATCTGATAGGAAGGAATCTCAATTGATAAAATGCTTCCATGGGATCCATCAGTAAGGAATTTTCTTAATTATTGATTGGTGGAGAAGGGCCCATCTCATCATAAGGAGCTCCAGCTCTGGGCTGGTGGTCCCGAATTCTACAAGAAAGCAGGCTGAGCAAGTCATGAGGAGCAACCCAAAAAGCAACACCTCTCCATGCCCTTTGCTTATACTCCTGTTTCTAGGTTCTTGACCTGTCTGAGTTCCTGTCCTGATACTCTTCAGTGAGTAATAGTATCTGTATTTGAGTAATAATGATATGTATTTATATGCCAAATAAACTTTCTACCCCAACGTGCCTTTTGTCTTAATTAGGGTTTCTATAGCTATGAAGAGACACCATGACCACAGAAACTCTTATGGAGGAAAACATTTAATGGGGTGGCTTATTATACAAAGGTTTATTTCTTTATCATCATGGTGGGACATGGTAGTGTGTAGGCAGACATAGTGCTGAGAGGTAGCTGAGGGTTCTAAAGCTTGTGCAGGAAACAAAAAGTAGTCTGAGTAACTGAGCATGGCTTGAGCATATATGAGACCTCAAAGCCTGCCTAAATAGTGACACATTTCCTCCAACATGGCCATACCTACTCCAACAAGGCCACACCTAATAATAGTGCCACTCTCTTTGGGGGCAGTTTAAAAAAAACCCCACCACATTGCAGTCCCTGTTCCCCAAGAATCTTATAATATCATAATGCAAAAATGCATGCAGTCCAACATCAAAGTCCTCATAATCTATCAGAGTCTCAAACTTATTTAAAAGTCTAAAGTTCAAATTCTGTTCTGATATTCATGCAATCTCTTTAACTGTAATCCCCTATATAATCAAAATAAAAAAAGCAGATCATATACATTTAGTATATAATGGCAAAGGATATACATTGTCATTCCAAAATGTAGGGAAGCAAGCATAGGATGAAATACTGGAACCAAGCAAGACTGAAAACCAGCTGGGCAAACTCCATACTTTGCATCTCCATGTCTGATGTCAAAATGTTCTTCAGATATCCAACTACTTTCAGTTCTGTTGACTGCAACATACTTCTTTCTCTTGGCCAGATTCCAACTCCTATCAGCAGCTTTCCTTGGCAGGTATCCCAAAGTTCTGGCATCTACAACATCTTGGGGTCTCCAAGAAAATCCATGTTTCATCTTTACAGTTTTATACAATGCCACTCTAGGCCTCCATTCAAGAATGTCACTGACACATGCCTGGTCTCAGAGACTGTAGCTTGAAGTTTTTCTGTGTCCTGCCCTGTCCTGCAGCCACTCAGACCCAGGCTGGGTAAGAACAAGCTGAAAAGGCCCTAGGTGAGGCAGAATTAAGACAAAAGAATTAAGATAGAACTTGAGGGAGCAGTAGATAAGTATATAGAGAAATCAGGCAAGAGAGGAAGAACAGAACTGAAGCTGTGTATATAGGATGTTATGCCAGAGGAATTAAAGCAAGTGGACTATAGAGCTCGGTGTGCTGAGATTCTATTTCCTGAAAATAGTCCTCGCCGTTAGTAGTTCTCTCTCCTGAGCCCCTGGGATGTATAATATTAAGGCTGGTCCCTCTAATATTATACAAGAGACACAATCAATACAGTTGTAGTTGCCAGGATATAGTGAAATTTGCAAGCCATAAACAATACAGAAAATTGAAGTCTAAGACCAATTATCCTGTCACATTTCCATGTTTTCTTGACTACTAAAGGACCATACAGAGAAACACAAAGTGGCCTGGACATCTCACTGCCTGAGGCAGTGCATCAGTCTCTCAGGAACTGGAAGGCACATAATTGCCACAGAAGCCATGGCTTCTCACCTGAAAAACCCATGACTCATGCTTCTCAAGGCAATTAGTCCAGGCAAGCTCCATGGTTCCCTGAACACAACGACTAAAAAATTAAGTTGTGGAGGAAAGGGTTTATTTGGCTTAAACTTCCACATTTCTGTTCCTCACCAAAAGAAGCCAGGGTAAGAACTCAAAAGGGGCAGAATCTGAAGAGGCAGGAGCTGATACTGAGGCTGTGGATGGGTGTTACATATTGTCTCATTTCCCCTGACTTGCTCAGCCTGCTTTCTTATAGAACCCAAGACCACCAGCAGCCCAGGGTTGGAATGACTCACCATAGGTTGTGACCACCCACATTGATCATTAATTGAGAAAATGTCTTAGAACTGTTTCTCATGGAGGCATTTCTTCATCTGAGGCTCCTTCCTCTCTGATGCCTTTAGCTTGTGTCACGTTAACACAGAAAACTAGGCAGTAAAACTGACCCCTTGTCAACTTGAGACACAACCACATTATTATTAAGCTACAATTTTTCCTTTTTTATTCATCCCCAAGATCTCACATTAAAATCACAAATAATTTTAAAAGTCCCATAATCTTTACAAATTCAAAAAAATAAATTAAAATTTCAGTCTCTTTAAGATATCCAATTTTTTAAAAGTTCAAAAATTTCATCTGTGGGCTCCTTTAAAATGAAAATTAAATTAAATATTATCTTTAAGAGGGAAGAACTAGGGCATAGTTACAATCTGAACCGTGAAAACTAAACTACAACAATATAAATAACTCAGTGCCCAATTATCTGGGATTCACTCTCCATCTTGTAGACTCCTCCAAAGGACTTAGGACACTTCTCCAGCTCTTCTCTTGGCAGAATACACAATTTGTCTTCCAGGTTCAAGCTGGCTCCACTCCTCTACTATTGCTGTTCTTTGTAGTCATTTCATAATATTATCATCTCCAAACCAGTGGAGATGTCCTCTCCAAAACAGTGGGTCTTCTGTAGTAGGAATACTTAATGGTACTTATTAATGAAATCAAACCCAAGGCCAATTATTGGAGTAAATGCTGGAAGGTCAGAGAGACAGAATATGCCACAGCTACCTCACTTCACCAGTTCCTCAGCTGGTCTTGTTTCCTCAGACTGCAAGCTTCTGTGTCCTCATCCCAATGACTTACAGCTGAACTGCTGCTTGGAAGCCTGAATGCTTATCCAGCCAAATGTTTAACTAGCTTAGTTCCTGGTCCTCAGGCCTTATATATCTTTCTACTTTCTACCATCTCTCCCTGGGATTAAAGGTTGGATTTCTGGGATTAAAGGTATGTGTCACCAGGCCTAGCTGTTTCTAATGTGGCCTTGGACTCAGAGATCCAGAGGTATTTCTGTCTCTGGAATGCTAGGATTAAAGGCATGTACTACCACTGCCTATCTTCATGTTTAATATTGTGGCCGTCCTGCACTCTGACACCAGATAAGTTTATTTTGGGGAACACACAATATTTTGCGGAACACAATACTGCCACAGTCTTCTGCTGTAACCGGGCTGTACTTTCAGCAATATCCTCCTATAGGTTCTCTTCATGGTGCCAAGTTTCACCTTCTTTGCATGACCATTTCAGTTCTGGGCTTTCAACTTTTCCACTGAGGCTCCACCTTTATCAATGGCCTCTCCAGAACTCTCACAGTATCAAGCTTTAGCTTCCCTCCATGACCCCCTCATGTCTTCACAACCAGTACCACTCTTACACAATATCAAGTCCAGCTTCTGGCAGGAGATACAACCTTGGCCACCTCTGGAACACAGCTCCCCTGTCCTTTTAGGAAACACTTCCTAGAAGAATTTACTGTAGTGATGCTGGTCTCTTCTTAATCACCTCTAATTTCTTAACTCCAATTGACCACCACCAAGTACCCCAACAAAGAAAAGTTTTGCTTTAGTAGCTCTGACACCTAGTTAATCACAGCTAGTGATTCAGCCCCAGCTAAGCACAGCCACAGAATCTTAATTCAAAATAAACAATTGGCCCTCATAGAGTCTTAAAACTTCTCTCTAAAACTTAACAAGCTGGGACTCCAACCTAGGCACTGCTCTTAACATTCTTATCTTCCAAATCCCCACAGAATAACCCACAGAGTTACTTCTTAATACTCAATGGATCTTCTAGACAAAAGTTCCAAAGTCCTTCCACAATCCTTCCCAAACTATGGTCAGGTCTGATACAGCAATACCCTAGTCTCTGGTCCCGTCTTCTGTATTAGTTAGGGTTTGTATGCAGAGATACCATGACTAAGGTAACTCTTATAAAAGAAATGTTTAATGGGGTGGCTTATAGTTCAGAGTTTCAGTCCATTATCCTCATCCTGGGACATGGCAGCAGGCAGGCAGACATGATACTTGAGAGATAGCTGCAATAGAAACCCTAACTAAGTCAGTGACATATATGCATGCACATATGAGCAGTACTAATTAAATTTAAGTTAAAGAGAAAGGAAGAAGAGGACATAAATTTGGTGGTGCGATTTGGAAGTGAATTTTGGAGAAACTGGAGTGAAATTAGATATAATTTAAATGCATTTTATTCATCTCTTAAAATAACAGGTATTTGACATTAGTCTGGTAAATTTCTGGACAGCTAGAGGTATATAATGGAATGCTGCCTCACCCCTCCACACACCTGGACTTGTGAATGTAAGAAAGAAAGAAAATATGAAAAACAGGGAAAATTTTTGTACCTATGTTAGAGTCACCATGAGAGAAAGTGTTTATTTTACCTGGCTCCTTGCTGACTGATGTTTGAATTTGTATATTTATTGGTAGGTGTCAGGCTACAGAAATTGTTGATTCCTTCTTCCCAAGTTAGTGCTGCACTATGACTGGCTTAAAGCTAGATGGTAAATGCATGTCACAGTTTTGATTGATTTGACTTGAAAGGGAATATATGTTTTACAGAACATGAAGAAAATATCAATTTCTAGAAGATACCCATTGTTTTCTTGTTCTTAAGACCTTTCTTTGTGACAATAAACTTTTTTAAAATTATTTATTTTATATTATGTGTTGGAGTGTTTTGCCTGCATCTATGTATTTGCAGCATCTCTGCACCTGATGCTCATGAAGGGCAGAAGGTGTTGGATCCCCTGAAACTAGAGTTATAGATGGCTTTTGGATATCCATGTGGTTGTAAGAAAACAAACCAAGGTTCTTTGTGAGAGCAACACATATGCTCTTAACTACAGAGACATCTTTACCACCCCTATCAATGAGCTAGTTTACTAAATTCTTTGTAGCTTTGAAGAATATACGATTAAAATACAGTAAATATGCAAGACTTAAAATTTTTGAAAGTCTGTAAAAGTAAAAAAAAACAAACCACCACCACCAACAACAACAAAAAACCTGTGGTTTTGATGATGTAAACAAATAGAGGGCATTCATCTCCTGAATTTTATTTTTTAATTTGTGGTTCTTGATGTGTGGGTGTGATGTCTCAACACAGTTATACAATACACAGGGATTTGTTCAGTATACTTAGCATGACCATCGATTTCTTGTTTTATTTTGAATGCAAATGAAATACTTTAGGCTAGCAATTTTTTAAAAACCCAATAAAGTATTATTGATTGCATATTAAACATAATCATAGGCACCCATGCACTGTCCATTATACTTTGAGTTACTATTTTTAAGCAAAATCAACTGAAATGATCCTGCACACTAATAGATGTATCCCTAAAAATAGGAAATGAAGATTTTAAATTTTAATTATTTCTATATTGTTATTTTGTTTAACACTTTCTAAATGTCACAGGGTGTATTTGCAAAGCAAAAGCATCAAATTGTACAACCTTTTTTTCTTCTTGAAGAAATATGCAATATCCCTCATATGTGGCAGAAGACAACTAGACTTATGTTTCCATGAACTCTTATTATATATTTAAAAATTACTAATTCAGAACTTATAGCTTTCATGAATCACATCCATGGCTAGACTGGAATATTTTTTAATGTTTTTTAGATAATTGTACCTATTCTTGCTTACCATAAATTTTTGTATGAAGCAATAATAAAAATTACTTATTTTCCTATGTGGAAAATGAAGCCTGTGTAGTTGTAAAAGATATTCACTGACCTTCTGTTTCTAAGGCACTCTTTCATTAATCTTCTCCATCCACTGTAAATAGGATTCATCCATTATTCTAAGTTTCCACATTCCAAAGTATAAGATGTCAAAAAGTGTTTAACCTCAGAAGCATGAGCAAGAACATTCAGTTCCTCAGTTTATGCTTTCAGAATTCCTTATGACTTCCAGCTCTTCCTAGGAAACTCTCACAGAATCTGCAAGGATAATAAGACTGCTAAAGAGAGCATGGTATATTTTCATTTTGGTTTAATTTCCCTGTAATAATAGTAAGTAATGCTTTTTATGTAAATTTCACATTCTTGGTATGTTTCTAGTTCTAAATTTTTCAATATAGAATGTTTAAAAATGCTTTTTCAAGCTTAATACAAACTTGTCATCCACAACTATGCCACTACTCTATATAAAGAGTGAATATTGTTCTAAGATTAGAGGCCATCAGGTGACTTGAAATCCTTCAAGGACAAGAGTCCCAGGAAAAAAATCAAGGACTCTGTCTTCTGTTGAGAAGCTGCTGTTATTATTGTCCTGTCATAGTGCAATTCACCCTTGTTGATTGATTTATTTACCTGTTGTAAGATAGCTTACACTTACTGGCTTTTTTGTTGTTGTTGTTCTTGTTTGGTTTTTCAAGACAGGGTTTCTCTGTAGCTTTGGAGCCTGTCCTGGACTAGCTCTGTAGACTAGGCTGGCCTCGAACTCATAGAGATCCACCTGCCTTTGCCTCCTAAGTGCTGGGATTACAGGCCTGTGCCACCACTGCCTGGCCTTACTGGCTTTTATAGACTCCTTAAATAGTATTTTGATAGAAACTTGAGTTTTCTTAAAGATCAAAAATATTTAAGAAGTTTAAATAATTACTACACATGCAATGGGTCCATGTAATTATTTCTCCTTACTATGTCTCCTTCACTATACATTCTCTCAAGATCCTAACTAGTTATTTTGTCTTTCTGTGTCATAAATGCAGTAACTATTTAAATAAATATTGTTACATTCAGAATATTTAAAAATCTTCTAACTACATCTATTTTTTCAAAAGGTGTGTGCATGTATGTGTGCATCTCTCTCTCTCTCTCTCTCTCTCTCTCTCTCTCTCTCTCTCTGTGTGTGTGTGTGTGTGTGTGTGTGTGTGTGTGTGTGTGTGTGTGTGTGTGTGTAGGAGAAGACACCTATAGAAGGTGCTTTTTCCTACTACCACATGGGTTTTAGAGATCCAACTCAGATAATCAGGCTTGATGAGATGTGTGATCTGTCTCATTGGCCCACCAGCCAGGATATTTTAATATATAAAATCCAGTTCTGATTTTTAATTAAAAACAAATTTCTAATTAAACTTACAAGCTTAAAATAAGTGTAATTAAACTCTCCTTTTACTTTCCTATGAAAATCACTGATTCTTGATAGATATCTGTAAATACCTAAAAGTAGATGTATTGTATTAAATACAAAATCCAATGGAAATGTTTCATCATCATAGCATGCTCCTGTTCATCTAATCTGCTGTGAGTTTAATGGAGTCAAGCTATTTTGGGCATCTCACAGAAGGAACTGTTTCTTGCCTACTGAATGAAATCCTGATATTCTGTCTATAAGACACAAGCAGCGTTCCCAAGGTAATTTTCCTTTTTGACTCTGTATCACATGATCACTTTCAGTCTGCTTTAGATAGTGTGCTTGCTTCTGGGGACAGTATTCTCAACTGAAGAGAGCAAAAGAAAACATGAACTACAGAATCATTTGGAAATACAAAAAGTAAAATAAAGAAAGGAAAGAAAGTAATTAGAGACAGTGATTTCTCCATAATATACCTTACGTCAATAAAATAGCATAATAATATAATATATAAATCCTGATCTTATTTCTACTTTTAATTTTACATTAGACTCCTTTGAATAACATTTAAGTTAAGCATTAATGTTTTTTTTTGCTGCTTCACTCTAATTTGTATTAGCTAACCCTTTGGGTTTTATGACAGGGAATTCATCTCTTAGTTTCTTAGGTTAAAACAACTCTCACTCTTAATATCCTTCCTTATAACGATTAATTACCTTTAAAAATATGTCTGTATGTGCTAAGGTTTAGAACTTCATCTTCTTCAAGAAGACACAACTAACCTTCCTAATATTAGATGTCTTTTTTATATGTATTAATAAAAAATTGGGCTGTTCAAAGTCAAAGTGTATATTAATTCCATATGTTTGTATTGATTTTTTTGCAATATGTTTTCTTAGTATTAATTATAATGTACGGCTTTCCATTATATTTTTAAATATCTGTTGTATTCCAAGGAATTGACATTAGGTAGAAATTTAATAGTCATTTAATGAAAATACACTGACCAAAATTTTTTTTTATTTTCATTACATATTTAACTCACTGTTCATAAAATATTGAAAAGGAAGATTAGAGTCAGGTGTAGTGGTACAGTTCTCAATCCTGGCCTCAGGAGGCAGAGGCAGTTTTATCTTTCTGAGTTCAAGGTCAGAGTGATCTACAAAGTGAGTTACATGACATCCAAAAAAACCCTGTCATAAAACCTCCTGCCCCTTAAAAACAAGGAAGAAAGAAAGGTATTAAAGATATGTTTTCTGCTAAAAGCTTCTGAGTTTTTAATTTAAAGTAGAATAATTGGGAATAATTCAATTTTGTGTTGTCAGGGTGAATTAGTGAACAGTAAAATACTAAATAGAAATATGGTAACAATGGTTTAGACATCTGACAAAGATGAATAATATAAAATATTAAGAGGTTACTGGACAAAACAAAAACAATACAAATCATGTACTGGTAATATTTTCTCAAATCTAGTTTCAAATAATTCTTATTTGCAAAGTAGAGAAACCACAAATTCAAATAATTTCTTGAGGTATAGCAATAGCTATACTGAAAAGGAAATACAGAAGAAAACATAAATTCATTATTTTCTAATACTTATTATCACATAGAATTACATTCACATTTATTTGAGTCTTCTTTGTTTTACAATTAATGTAATATTGTTTTCCATTATCCCCCTATTATTTCCACATAAAAAAGTAAAAAGATCTTGCTTTATTGAACTAGAAGTCTAGGTGAAATTGTAAAGAGTAGGGTAGTACGATTCCTGGTTTGTGAAAAAGTTATAAAAGATTATTTTAATTGTATATCTGCATAAAATCATCCTGTCATCTGTTCTATTTCTCAGTATTACTCAGAGATGAATACTTATGAATATTTAAAGAGAAATGCTGCTTTAATTGCAGCTATTGTAGATAAAAATAAATAAAAGAATTTTACTTGCAAATATGTCTCTATATCACTTAGACAATCATCTGTTTAAAATTAAACTATAAAAGCACATATGCATGCATATACTTAAGAATCAATATACTACATTAAGTAGAATATGAAATTTAATGCATATTCTTCAAAGTATTTATCCTTTGCTGGCTTATTACATAAAATAACTTATGGAGTTGGATTCACTAATTGATTATCAGCTTGATATTATAAACCATCATTTTCAATTATGCCAGTAACTACATTTGTGTTTTAAATTCTTACCTCATTGGTGCAATAGTGAAGCTTTTAAATATGTTTATATTTATATCAACATTTGTAATATATGTTGATTATCTGCTTTTTCAGAAATGTAATTCTGAAATTTAAGTGATAAATTTGGGTTTTTGTCCCTTAACACATTGCTACCTATGGAAAGTGCACTCTGTTTTCTACCATTTTCTTGTAATAAAAAATTAATGAAAATTAAGCATTTTGGATTTCAGGATACAAAGTAGTGTAATCAAATTAAGAGTAAGTCTGAAGCCTGAAAATTGTTGTTTGATATTCCCAATCTCAGGTAAATTGGAAGTTTAAGCATGGAACATCCTTTGATTCAGAAATTACTCATCTAGAATGAAAAAGTAATGTGAAACAGAATCATTCTTTTTCTATTTAATATTTTGAGTAAATAATACTAATAGTAGAATCAACATATAAAAATATAACACTTTAATATTTTATAGTAACAATTTTCTAAAGTTGTTTTGTAAAAATTACATGCATGTTGACCATTTCAGAAGTTTTGTGGGATACAATTTACATAGTACCACTGCTACTATATAGTTTTGCTGCTGTCAGCTACATTAATATTGTTAGCTATGAGGCACAATATAAATATGTTAGACTGCTTTTCATGGATTATAAAGGCAAAGACATTTCACACTTCAGTAAAAGGAATACAGATCTTGTTATTGTACAGTTCTAGGAATGTGTATGAAGAAAATACAAACTATTTCCACCAAAAATAGACAAAAAGTTATATTGAGTACTGCCCTTGAAGTAAGCATGTGTGTGTGTGTGTGTGTGTGTGTGTGTGTGTGTGTGTGTGTGTGTATACATATATGTGTGATCCATCTAATGAAATCATAGGTTTCAGGCATGTAATCTTTTATACTGTATGATGAAATGGAAGGAAGATAAAGTATTTTCCTGAGGAAAAAAATTAGATATTATCATTGTTCAGGAATATAATGTCGGGCAGAACAAGTGTTTGCTATTTTTATGTAAAGCAATTTTGGTTGCAATAACAACTTCTAGAAACATGATTTTTATTCTAATTTAAGTAAAGAATAGAGTTTTGTTTAAAATAACCAAAGTTAGCTTTCCATTTCTTGGGATATATCTCAAAACAATTGTATTCAAATGGTAAAATAGACCATTCCTGTGAAATTAGACTTTTGGGTAAATGTGCCTGTAATCATGCTTTAACAGACACTCAGAGATTGCACCAATGAGTTTTTTTTTTAAAAGACATCTATCAATGTTATTTTTAATGTTTCATTGCAAGATATGTCAAGTTTATCTACCTATATAGAAATGAGCATCTAGTTTTCAAATGAGCATTATAAAACTTTTCAAACTCATATGTGTATATGGATTATCCAGTCAACATGTAATTTATGGATTTATTAAAATGTAACAATATTTGAAAAGTTCATCTTATTTAGAGTTTACTTTACAACTAAATTTTAAAGAAAATAGTAGTGGTTTAATTTTAGTATAACTTCCAATAATATTCTCCAGATGCCTGAAATAGACCATCCTTTTCACCTAAATATCCATGGAGTTTAATTCTACTTAAATTGTATTGTTAAAACAACATACACCAAGACTCTGGTTAAAATTTCATGGAAATGAAACATCTTTCCTAAGCAAGTTACTGAAAGATCGAAGCAAATTGAACTTGATCTTTGCAATAGCTCCATTTTGATATTTGAAAATTATTCTAAAGACTGGTCAGAGGAGCTAGAAGAGAATCAATTACTTCCACTTTCTTAAATCAATATAATTACTAAATCTGTCCTAAATACGTATCTTTACACCCACATATCACTTTTTATTGAAAAGTTTCATTTAATGGATATGGAGACTCTTACAGACACTCACAACTGATCAAAATGAAGAGATTAGGTACTGGTAGCACCACCTGACTCATCTACAATGCGAAACCTCAAAATAAAGCAAAGGGAACAGAAGCAAGAGAAAGATAAGGGGGAAAAGGACCAGGACTCCTGCTAAATAGTATCTTTTTGACATGATAGAAAACATAAACCAATAAATTATCAACAATATGATTAGCTAAACAAGATATAAATGAGGATATCAGCAGTAGACATGTTCATGTGGACAGAGCAAATTTCCCAAGTTTTCATATTTAGAAGAAGGGCTCAATGGCTTCACAGAAATGGAGGAAATACTTTTGCCAAGGAAAAGCTCTCCCTGATTTCCAGTTCCTAGTGGTCAGCCCTAACTCTGAACATGTCAAGTAACATTAAAGGGATTAAAGAATAGCAGCTACCATTATGTGGACGGAGCAGGTTGAATTTGTATGGATATGGATATACACGTGTGTGTGTGTGTGTGTGTGTGTGTGTGTGTGTGTGTGTGTATGTGGTGTAGTTTATATATGTGAAACAAATAGGAAAAATGAAGGACCATGGATTTGAGCGAGCATGGGGATTACATGTAAGGCATAGGATTGAGGAAAGGAAAGGGGAAAAATGATCTAATTATAGCATAATTCAAAGTAAAAATTATTATAAAAAATAACAGGGAATTCTATAAGGAATATATGACTGCATAGCATTTGCTATTCAATAAAATTGCATGTTTCTACTTTCATTTTAGAATTTGTAATTTGACATTTAATATAATTAATAGCAATTTGGTTACAACATTACTAACCTATTTATGTGATGAATTGTAAAAAAAAAAAAATGTTGTCACCATTCAAATATTTTACATGTCCATGGTTTGAGAACTCTCTTCTTCTCTGTCCATGCTTATTTCTATACTAGTTAAATTATGGCTATAAAGAAAAGGAGAGACTCTTCTGAATTTGAAACCAAAACCAAACTATAGAGCTATAGAAATACATTGTCAAAGAGGTTTATTTGTTTCAATCTCATCCACTCTCTGCTACATATAGCTCTTGGTCCTTAGATTTGCATTGATATTTTATTTAATTTTGCACCTCTTTAATTTATCACTATCTTCCAAAGCTGTAGTTACTGAGAATATATTTTATGCTGCATATGAAATAGCTAACTATTATGAAATTAATAAATTAGTGATTCCATTCAATACGAACCCTTTCTTAACTAGTTCCTATAGTTTTGTTGACTTAGAAACCATCTCTGGAGTTGAGGGATTGCATCTATTGTTTATCATTATTCATAAAATGTGTCTTCTATGTAGAATTTATCCCCAAACATTTCAAGTAAAACAGCATTTTGAGAAAAATGTCAGCTAAGGTCACAGAGTAGTTTTTAGGTAAAGTTTTGTTTTTGTTTTTGTTGTTGTTGTTTTGGTATTTTCAAGACAAGGTTTCTCTGTGTAGTAGCACTATATATCCTGGAACTTGCTTTGTAGACCAAGCTGGCCTTGAACTCACAGAAATCTGACTGACTCTCCTTTCTGAGTGTTGGGATTAAGGCATGTGCCAACAACTGGCATTTCAGATCAAATGTGGCATTCTTGTATACAGTGATTAGAACTTAGACTTTCATATTTATTTCTATGTCTTGAAAATTACTGGACACTAGCTAAGAATTATCAGTGTTTGTTTTTCTTAGCTGCTAATGTAATCTCAAACTTTTGCATTTCTGGCATAATAACCACTTAAAATTCAAAATTCATCTTATAACTTTGTACATTTAATCTGGTACATTTCTTCTGTATATATACCAGCTTAATACACATTGCATGAACCTCAAACTCTGCTTTCAATGCATAGTATATCTTACTCCAAGTAAGATCCTTTTATGACATCAAATCAAAATCTCAATGTTATCAAGGCTTCATCTATGCTCTACTTTATTCCTTACTGTTACTAATAGAACAACCAGCTGTACAGGAATGGGGACAGTTTTCTCTGAGCACTGACCCAATACACATGGAAAGATGTTATTTCTTTTTCTTTCTTGCATATATAGATGCAAAATATATGAATTAAGAGGTAAAAATATGATGGCTTCAAAGTGAATTTAAAAAAAAAAAACCCTCCAGGATGTAGAGAACACAAAAGGAATGAGTTATCACAGAGCATCTGTTTTCTCTGCTCTTGTTAAAACTTGTGCTTAAATGTAAAATATCAATATGTCAAATATTGTTATAGTTTCTATAAATAAACTGTAACATACTGTAGAAACATGACTTCCTTGCCTATTTTCTGATTTTATATAACACTTCATTACCTAGATTATCTAGTAATCTGCTTTGATTTCCTGAACCATTAAACAAAGAACTATTTTAAAGTTTCTATTTGTTACACAGAATAGACAAAATCAGAGTTAATCAGAGTTAGTTGTCTTGGTTTCTTTTCCCGTTGATGTGAAAAAATATCAGGACAAAAGCAATTTAAGTGAGAAAGGATTTTTCTGGTTCACCCTTTAAGTCCATCATGGTAGGGAAGTCATGGTCGAAAGAGCTTGAAACAAGAGGTCATGTTGTATTTGCAGTGCAAAAGCAGAGCTCAAGGAATGCTTGGAAACATATTGAAACATAACCTCCCTGTAGCACAGCACAAGACTCGTGAGAGTATTTCAGAGTTATCTTTAAGAAGCAGGAGACAAGTAGATAATTCCACAAGAAGAAATCCTTTCACATAGGGCGAAATGAAGGAAAATTTCTAGGTATTCTATTTAAGGGGCTGAGATGAAGAGTAGGTAGCATTAGAGAATATAGCTAAAAGAGGTTATGAATTTACTCAAAGTGTTTCTAGAAAGATCTTTTTTTTTCTTTTGACCTACCAGTGTCATGGAAACATTGATGAGGCCAAGTTCTAAAACTGCTAAGTAAGAAAAGATACTGAGCACATCTATAGTGGGTGGCAAATGAGGACAACAGACAATACTTTGTGTAATACCAATTACCTCTAGGTAAGAAATAAGAAGAAGTTTGCAGGTTATGATCTGTTGTGTTATGTCTGTTCATCACAGGTGGAGAACTGACTGTGTTCATTAGTTTTTGTTTTTGTTTTATCAATTTCACCACAGCTATAGCTATTTGGGAAGATTCACTCTCAACTGAAAAAATTGTCTCCATAAACCTATCAGGTAGCTCTGTCTGTGGGTCATTTTCTTACTTAACAATTAGAAAGAGAGACTAAAAAATGTGAACAGTGTCACCCCCTATGCAAGGAGTTCTGGGATACATGGGAAAGAAGGAAAAGTAAGCCAGAAGAAATGAGTCAGAATGCCGTGGTACTTCATTGTCTCTGTTTCAGTTCCAGCCTCCAGGTTCTGTGTTGAGTTCCCTCCATGTATCCCTTTCATAAAGGTCCACAACTGTCAGCTGAATTCAACATTGTTCCTCAGCAAGCTGCTTTTGTTCATCGCCTTTGCAACACCTATGGAGTCCTAACTAAGAAAGAGACTGAAGACAGAATAAATTTTGGATAACCAAAGTCAAACTTAAGAATCAATAATTTCTTAGAGATTACATTCCAGGAGAAGAAATGCTTCAAAGAAAGCTGACACACGAACAGCCAACCAGATGATGGGTGAAAATCACAAAAGCTGAAAAATTTGAACTCACCAAAAAAAAAAAAAAACAGGTTAAAAAAACAAACAAACTTTTGACCATCTCAACAGGTTGAAAATTGTCTCTTTAGGGAGTCAATGTATCCAAATTTCCTCCACTTAGCTCAACTCTATTCTGCTTCCTCTAGATGTTCATCTGGTCTAGTCTTCTTCCAACTGGTTCTGCACCTCAGAGGCTCCTCTCTGAAACAGTATCAAAAATCACTGCTGTTCATAGAAATTTGTGGAGGGAGATTCCTAGTGTATTCTGTCAGTTTGGCTAACTTCTTGAAGCTATTGATTTCTTCACTTCCTTGGCTTAACAGCTTCGCTGAAGGATGGAGCATTTTCTTTCCTGGGAACATCCTTTTTGACATCCTTACTAAGTGTGCCTCATTAACGATCCAAGACACAAGGTTTTAATTTGGAGGGAAATGCTTCACAACATACTCAAAACAGAATAAGTATGTTAATGTAAGTAGAATATTCATGAAAGCATAGTAGAGCTTCTATTTATTTCTCTAGAACTTCCATCAAGCTACCAGTTCCAGACTAACAGAACCCCCAGATGTCTATGATTCTCCAACTTATCTCCATTTCGTCTTTACTTTTTAAGTAGTATTTTAAAATTCATTATTTGAAAAGTTCATGCATGTTTACATGCTCTGATCATATAAACCCTATTCTCCCTACATGTTCACCAGGACTCATTAGTATCATCTCTCTCAACTTCATGCATGTCATGTCCACTGAGTTCAATTAGTGCTACGTATATGGGCAGGCATAAAGATTCATCCATGCAGGCACTGATAACCCACAAGTGGCCACACCATCCTTGGAAAAGTGATTCTTCTTCCCTCAACAGCCATCAACTGCTTCTTCCTTAGCTAGGGCTGTTCACTCTCTTCTCAATGCTGGAATTTTTGACTGGCTTTATTTTGTGCATATCTTGTAAAGGTGTGGTGGTTGAAAGAAAATGGTCCCCAAAGAGAGTGTCACTATTAGGAGGTGTGGCTTTGTTGGAGTGTGTGTGCTTTTGTTGGAGGAATTATGTCACTGTGGAGGCAGGCTTTGAATTTTCACATATGCTCAAGTCATACCCAGTGTCTCTGACCACTTCCTGTTGCCTTGAATGAGGATATAAAAACCTATAGCTCCTTTCCTAGTACCTAGTCTGCCTGCATGCTGCCTTGCTTTCCTCTATGATCATAATGGACCAAACCTCTGAACTGTGAGCAAGTCACCACTACTAAATGTTTTCCTTTATCAAAGTTGTTATGGTCAATAGTGTCTCTTCAGAGCAATAGAAATCCTACCTAAAACAAATGGTAACCACAGCTGTTGTGAGAACATGTGTAATATTGTGGTGGGTATTGCGTTCCTTGAAATATTGTGTGTTCCCTGCAATAAACATATCTGTGGTCAGAGAACAGACAGCCACTAGAACAGAGCCAGAAATGGTGGCTAGAAAATGTTATTGTAATGTAAGCCATAACAGAAGTTGGGCAATGGTGGTGCACGCCTTTAATCCCAGCACTTGGGAAGCAGAGTCAGGTGGATCTCTGTGTTCAAGGCCACTTTAGAAATAGCTAAGCATGGTGATCCACACCTTTAATCCCAGAAACCCAACCTTTAATCCCAGAGAGTGGGGGCAGAAAGAGAAAGGTGTATAAGGCATGAGAACCAGGAACTAAGTGAGTAAAGCATGTAGTTAGTTAAGCATTTGGTTGGTTAAGCATTCAGGCTTTGGAGCAACACAGTTCAGCTGAGATTCATGTGGAGGAGGACTCAGAAGCTTGCAGTCTGGGGAAACAAGACCAGCTGAGGAACTAGCAAGGTGAGATAGCTGTGGCTTGTTCTGTGTCTCTGATCTTCCAGCAATCACCCAATAACTGGCCTCAGGTTTGATCTTATTAATAAGACCTGTAAGATTCTTGCTACATAATATCATGTTATTTCTAGAAGACATCATTTTGTACCACTCCTACGTATCTTCAGTTCTTACATTCCCTCTGTCACTTATCTGCCATGCTCCCTGCCATTTGCAGGGCTGGGGAACAGTATTTAGATGAATATTGGTGTCCCATCTCAGAAAGTTTTACCACACTGAACAGTTCTAAGTCACTGCACATGAGTTTCTGTTACTCACTGCAAAAGAAATGTCTCTGACAAAATATAGTCAGAGTACTAATCTATAGTTATGGACATGAATATTAAGAAGACACTTTGATATATATGTATATATGAATAATATTTATGCCATATATATGAATTATATATTATATAATCATTGTATATATACATATATACATATATGATTAATAACCAGAGGCAAAGGCTTGAGTATGGGGGTGAACATGTAATGAGTTTGAGATAAAAGGACTTGGAAGAGATGAATGAGGGAGAGGAGAGAAGGAAAGTAACTTAATTGTAGTTTAATTAAAGCTTTATATAAAAGCATTTAGCTAAACAACTGCAGATTGCCTTATAGACTTTGCCCTTCCTGGTTTTGGGTTTTTACCATACTTACTATGAAAAATAGTCACAGAAACAAGAGTCAGAGAGAGAGAGATTCCTGGGATAGAAAAGCCACATTAAAAAGAAATCAAGCCACAGGAGAAAACTCCAAGCCACACAGAACTTGTGGGCAACTTGTAAAATTGTCTCTAGGCACTCTCATTTATGATAGCTGGGGAAGATAATAAAAGTATTTGATTTTGATTATAATTTTACTATTGCATTTATAATTTGTTATTCACTTCATAAAGATATAAATAATTTAGAAACTCTCCTTATGAAGATAAATTTCTTCTATTGCTACCTGAAACAATTTTAGTGAATTCACATATCTTGATATATGAAAACATATTTACTCATGGACCTATTCAATGCTACAATTAAATAAATTAAATTGCTCACATTTTCAACTTCAGTCAATGCTCAATTCAGGGTAGTAAACTAAAATAATTTGTATGGATTTTAAAGTCAATTTTTAATTATAAATAAATTCTTTAAATTACTACCCAATTATTTGTTAACTGATAGATTGTTTGTTGTCTACTATTGAACCAGACAATCTTCCATTAAGCATACCTTATAAACAAAGTTATTAGATACAACAAAATTCAGTCACAATAAACACCAAAATTGATCATCAATTTTTAAATAAAAAGTTATTTTGTTTGCATGGTATTCAGCAAAATACTGGCTATGATTAGATTTGGTATCTATAAGCAATACACAAGTTGCCATGTAAAAAATTGGTTTTCCTGATTCAACAAAGGTGATTAGATGACATTGTGACTGTAGGCTTGAATCAAAGGCAGCAAGGTTTCAGCTTTCTCTAAAGACAGTGAAATGCTTCCCTGTCTGACATTTTAAAGCTACTTCAAAACATACTGAAGTTACTCTAAGCACAGTAAATCATATGTCTTATATAATGTCCAACTAATGTAGAATGAAGCACATCATACTTTCCTTAAGAAACAGTAGATCAGTAATGAGAAACAGTTGCTACAGCTAGGAGCAGAAAGGCCCTCGGCTGAGTTAGTAGCATCTATAAAGTTATATCGGGGCAAAACCTTGAATTCTACAATTATACACTTATGCTTTTCTTTTCTAATGAAGTTACATATTAATCAGTTATCTTTTTAAAATTGCAAATAGATATCTTACTATGATAGATGTAAAAACAAACTAACAGGCCACACACTAAAAACAATACACATAAAAAAGAATGTTTTTGATCTTAGCCATTCTGACAGGTGTAAGGTGGTATCTCAGAGTTGTTTTGATTTCATTTCCCAGATAATTAGGGATGTTGAGCAATTCCTTATAAATGTGTTCCAGCTATTTGAGCTTCCTCTGTTGAGAATTCTCTGTTTAGTTCGATAGTCCATTTCTTAATTGGACTGTTGGGCATTTTGATGTCTAATTTCTTGAGTTCTTTATATATTCTGGATATCAGCCCTCTGTCAGATGTGGGGTTGGTGAAGACCTTTTCCCATTCTGTAGGCTGTCGCTTTGTCTTGTTGACCGTGTCCTTTGCTCTACAAAAGCTTCTCAGTTTCAACAGGTCCCATTGATTGATTGTTTCTCTCAGTGTCTGTGCTACTGTTGTTATATTTAGAAAGCTGGCTGTTTGGAACCTTGGGCTTACACAGGGACACTTTGCTCAGCCTGGAAGGAGGGGACTGGACCTGCCTGTACTGAATCCACCAGGTTTAAATGAATCCCCAGGGGAGTCTTGGCCCTGGAGGAGATGTGAATGGAGGGGAGGGGCTGGGGGAAGGTGGGGGCAGGACCAGAAGGAGGGAGAACAGGGGAACCCATGGCTGATGTGTAAAATTAAAACACAAATATAATAAATTTTAAAAAAGGAAAAAAAAAGAATGTGTGCTTTATCAGATTGAAGTGATTATTGACTTTCCTTCAATAGACCTTGGTAGTTTTAACAATAATACATATTAAAATTTCAAAATTAAAATAAAAATCTTTGCAACTTATTCTATAAAAAATGGAAATATGATGCTTAGGTAACTAAATATAATTGACACAAAAACAATTAGAAATAATTTTCATGTCCTTTCAGACTATGTTTTTCTTTTTATATTTCATAAGATATATTGACAACTCTTCTTGATCTTTAGGAAATGCTTATAAATGCCCATTACTATTATTATTATGCTATGTATTTGATGCAGTGGCACCAAAATAAAATGATGATTATTGTTGTTAAATATTTAAAACCCTAATAGAATATACAAATAACCCATGAAAATAGGTATTAAATAATAAATGACACTAATAAAAAATAAGGCTGTAGAAACTTACAATAATATAGAAATTTGCATTAACAATATAATATAATTATTATTTTTGGGTCCTCATTTTGTACAACTAAACTACCAAGAATATAGCTATGTAAAGAACACACACACATACATACATATATACATATATATATTCAAATATAAGATATAAATACTTGTTTGTATTATGTGTTGTTATATATGTGTTATATAAATATATTTACACATTATTTTCTAAATGTTTCTTATGTTAAATATAGTTATTTTATGTATCAACAATTCAAATTAAGGAATCTTAATTTATTTGATGAAACACTATGTGAAGAATGTACAGTCATAGAAGTGATGTGTCCTTTCTCCATATTGGGGATTCCAAAGTGCATTAAATAGCTGTTCTTCAAAAGGAATGAAGTGACCTAGGTTGGAATTCAGTGATAGAACAAATGCTTAGCACATACAATGCCTGATCTTCAACCTTGTGGATGAAAACTCCTGAAAAGATGCTTTGTCTTAGAAGACTGACTGATTAGATTTTCAGGTCTGAGGAGAGATTGGAGTTGTGCAGGTCCAGAGACTGGTTACTGTATTTTGGGCTAGTTCTGCCTTTCTAGAACAGTCATTCATTGCTCACCTCTTTGTTGATATTAACATCCCGTTATTAATAGATTGAAACTATTAGGAATCTGTAGTGGGTAGCCATTCCAGCCTTGGCCTGGAAGTTCCAACCCACATTGAGGCTTCGGTAACCGTCACACCTACAAGGCAGAGCTGAGAGGACGTGGAAGACTCAGAATCCAAATGAGAGGGATCTCTTGGTGCCCAGTCCCTGGACGCTGGAGGAAGACTGAGCAGAGTTCACCAGAGAACACTGCCACACTGTGCCATACCTTTCCCAGACCCTATAACCTACCTATCTCTTCATTTGTAAGTTACCCCACAAAATAAACCTCCCTTTTAACTATGTGGAGTGGCCTTAATAATTTCACCAATAGGAATGCATTACTTTGTATACTGATAGCTTCTGCTAACCCAAAAGCTAAGGATATCATAAAATAGTAAACTTGGGTCTGTAGAAAAGCTTTCTCCACCTTGTTGTACCTGCACCAATGTATTTTAAACTTGCCTAATTTACAACGTTCTTCTTTTGTTTTAAAACTATAAAATGTTTGTGAAACTGCTTCTCTATTGGGGGTTACCTGAATCTTTGTTTCCAGACCATGACCATACAAAAAAGCTCTAGAATGAATTTTCTCTTATTTTCTTTGAGATAAACACTGTGATTTTTTTTTTGCATCAACAATGTCCAACACAAAAATATAAAAGAAAAGAAAAAGAAAATGAAGGGCAGGTAAGAAAGTGTGGTTCATATGGTTCTTCTAACAATTTAGTGACTTCTGAAAAATATTGGAAATTGTTTAATTATTTTATGAGATTTATATGCATTTCTCATATTTCATACCAAAGTAAGAAATAAGTCAATCAAAGGAGTTGTCCAACTGGAGTCTATCTTTGATTAGGAAATAGTTTCAGCTATGTTCATTATATAAAACTAGATAGTACCTTAGCTATTGTTGATGACAAAACCACTTGTTACTGAGTTTTGGATAAAGGCAAGAAAAATCAGGCAGGGAAATTTTGTCAAAATTATATATGAACTTATTTTCTGTTTGTCTACCATGATATTATATGGGTTAGAGTTAAACCTGTTTGTAGCTTTATTAGACTGAATGAAACCAAGGGGGACAACAAAAGTTTTTCTGCCTGAGTCTGTGAGGACCCCACTGTTAGGAGTCCCACAAAAATACCAAGCAAGATAACAGTCCTATCATATATGTAGAGGACTTGATGTAGATGCATGTATGTCCCATGCTTGCTGCTTCAGTCCCAGTGAGCCAATTTTAGCCCTGCTTAATTGATTCAACGGGCCATGTTTGCCTGGTGTCCTCCATCCCCGCTGGTTCCTACAACCAATCTTTCCTCCCACCTCTTCAATCAGGTTCCCCAAGTTCAGATGGTAGGCACCCAATGGAGACCTATAATTTAGACTCAATTTTACATAATTTCTTGCTGTAGATCTATGTACCTGCTCCCTTCTCTTGCTAAAGGAAGCCTCTCTGATGATGACTGGATAAGACACCCATCTATGAGTATTATTTCAAAATGGCTCAATGTTGGGTAAAGGAACTTGTTGTTATAGGTTGTTGTTTGTCTTTTTAGATATGGCAATAAATTATCATTTTGATGAAGTACTTCATTGTATTAACACTTGCCATTAGACTTCTATTAATTTTCCCTAGAGAATATAATGATGCATTGTTTTGTTTAAACAAAAAATTTCTTCCATAAAGATGAGAGACATCCACTTTCCCTAATATAATTTTCCCCATAAACAAAACTCATAGGAACTGCTAAAGCTTGTGACCCAAATGTCCAACAAACCATTATGATTGTTGAATGTAATACATGAACCTTGATTTGGGATGGAAATTCTTCACATAGGTTTAAGGAGAAAGTAAAATCCATGCCCTTTGCTCATAGTATATAGCTGTCAGTATAAGCCATGAAAGATAGGACCAACTGAAAGCAAAGGAAAAATATAAAAAATTATGTTCATGTCCTCACACAGAAAATAAAAGACAATATTCAATTAAAATTCACAATAAGCAGTTCCAAAAACAACTAAAGAAAAAACCTCACATGGGATAGTAGGGAAAAACCTAAGGGCAGGGTAGGCTGAATGGGGAAAAGATCACTACTTCTGGATCCTCCCTGCAGAATCTGAGAGCAATTTACTAATCCACTACAGAAACAGCCAGGAGCTATTCTAGCGTCTGAGCATGCTGATTTGTTACACACCATGTATAGAAAGCTTGAGGTTTGGTTCAAAGTCTTTGACAGGCTTGGTTCTCTCAGCAATGCTTTTATAGTTAAGTAAACTTTTATGGCCTCTATTAATTGAATGCATTATTTATTGTCTGAAACAACAAGCAAGCAAAAGTCTCCAAGCAGCAGAATTTTACACACTGTGTATCCAGAGGTAAGCTTATAGAAGAAATATATGAATGGATTACGTTCATTAACCAATCAAGTGCTTTTTGAAGCATGGAAAGTAAGTCTTAAATTGATGATGTCAGAAAGAGCATAGGCATATTGCCAGTTAGGATGTATATCCCTTTGTCTTAGATCAGTTTCCAATCACTTAAGTTTCACTAGTGATTTACATGGGAAGGTTTTGTTTTCCTGAATCTTTGCAAGTAACATATAATCAAACAACACTGAACATTATTTTTATCAGTGGGGTGTGTGTGTGTGTGTGTGTTTCTGCTTTGGCAAATATCTTAATATTTCAAGTGGTTCCTGCAATGACTAACAGTACCTACTCTCTCTTTAAACAGGTACTCAACTATCTATCCCCTGCTCCGAGAATTTTCTAATTATGTTGTTTGTGAATAGAATCTTGAACATCAAACCTATAAACTTTAAACATGTAACCCAGTCTCCCCATAGAGCTTCAGTAACTCGTCAGCTGTAAATGCAATTCCATATTCTCTTCTCCAGGGAAATTTCCTGAGGAAAGGAACTCCCCCATCTAAAAGATTTTTTTCCATCACTGGGGGTCAGCCTCAGGAAGAGAGGGAAAAAGACACTGACATCCAGAGGGTGGGAGTGTCAGGGAAAAGAACATGCTGAAGGTTTCCTGCTTCAGAGAGAGAAGACAGACTAGTTTTCCAATTCCTTCTTCATATTTCCCCAATATTCCTTTGGAATTTTCCAGTTTCTCTTTTTACTTGTTTGTTTGCTTGAGCACATTTTGACTGATTCGTTGGGAATTTCACATCCTGCACCCCAATCCCACTCACTTCCCAATCCTTCCGTATCCACCCTTTTCCATTCTAATGCCTCCCCCAAGGAAAATTTAAAGAAAAACAAAAAGTATTAATTAAATTTAAAAAACAACAAAAAAGCAAAACAAAAACAAACAAAGGCCTTCACTCTTCTGTGTGGTACACATCCAGGGCTTTGAGTTGCCCACCCTAACATCTACCCCATTAGTTACCTGATAGAGTTTGAGAAGGCACTGGTTCTGCAGAACCATAGCCACAGGATCTCCATGACTTGGGGCAAAGCAGAATACCCCAGAGGAGTTTCAGTGTGGTTCCAGTATTAATAGTGTACCAGAAACAAGAGGCCTTGAACCAGACAAACTACTCATTACACAATGAACCTTTGCAAGTAAAGCTGGCTGGTCAAAATGGTACACTGTGTAACACACCACAGTCCCTGTGCCACTAAAACGAATGAAGAGGTGATGGAGAGAAGGAAAAGACAGAAGAGATTCACAGTTTCTTTTAATCTTTTTTTCCTTTAATGATGCTCATTTCACATGCACAATTATTTTACTTGTAATAAAAGACTTTCAAAATAAGTATGTATATATAATTCACTAAACTTTTAGGTCCCCCAAAATAAAGCCTATATTTTCACGTACCTACACTTCATTCAGCATCAGAATGAACTCAGTCATTCAATAGGAAAAAACTAAAGGCAACTTTTCCATATTTTTCTACTATTAAATCTAATACTGATCCTGATGAACCTGGAGTAACATGCTCAGGCTCATTTAGAAAGGAAGAAATTTGAAAAAGGTAGTCCATCTGGTTATTATTCTCTACACAGACACTACAAGGGTGATTTCCATAATTCAGAGTCTAAGGGATAAGTCATCATATAAACCTAAGTGTGTTTAATCTATTCAGTCCTACATGCTCTCCACATGGATTTATCATAGGATTAGGGAAATCAAGCAGGTGTGTCAAGAAAATAATTCCTTTCCATGGTGGACAAGTGAGAAGCATACCTTGATGCTAAGTGGGCATTGCCAGATTATATGTATGTAAAGTATTCTGAAAGTAACTAGGACTTTAGGACAATATCACATGTAATTTGAACAGAGAGCAGGAGACAAAACATTAACCTCTACTATCTCTCTCTAGAAACAAAAGTACATCATGGTGACTGTCTCTTGGCTCCTGTCCATTCTACTAGAGAAACTCTGTAGTAACAGCATATTATAAATTCACTTTTACATTTTTATACTTGAACTTCATTATTAGAAACACTTTTGCAGTGATGTAGCATTAATCTTAAAGGTACTTATTAATAAAAACAAACCCGAAGCTAGGTATTGGGTTAACACTGAACAAGCCACAGCCACCTCACCTTGCTAATTAATTAGCTGATCCTGTTTTCTCAGACTGGATGCCTCTCAGCTGAACTGTGCTGCTCAAAAGCCTAAAAGTTTAACCAGGCTAGTTCCTGGTCCTCATGCCTTATATACCTTTCGGCTTGCTGCCGTCACTTCCTTGGATTAAAGGCATGAGTCACCATGCCTAACTGTTTCCAGTGTGGCCTTGAATTCACAGAGATCCAGGTGGATCTCTGCCTCTGGAATGCTAGGATTAAAGGCGTGTGTGGCCTCTATATCTAGTGGCTGTTATGTTTTCTGAACACAGATAAGGTTTATTAGGGTGCACAATATTTTGGGGAACACAATACCACCACAGAAAATTATTAATAGTGGATTTAATACATATAGATACTTATTCTATTTTATGTTTAGTAGAACAAGGACTCTGTTGCATTTCACCAAAGGAAAGGGCAAGTGGGGCTTATGTATTCATGTACTTAGGAAATGGAACAAACAGGTATGTCTTATTGTCATGTGATTTGAAAATAGAAATGTAAGATATGTTTCTAGTAAGGCAGTTATAGTTTACTCTCATCCTGTTACTAAAAAGGTTGAGAACACCATGTATTGCATATAAAAGCCACATAGCACTACTAAGGGAAAATAGGAGGTTTCAAAGTTCAAGACATAGGAACTGCACAGTACAAATTCCTAGGTTATTGTTTAATTTTATTCCCCATATTTGAAAATAAAGAAGATGGCAATTAGCAAATGACAGTGGACATAATAGAACGTTGAAATACAGAATAGAGAGCCTAAATTTACTCTTTCTTCTATTCTTCCTTCCTTCTTTTTCTTTTTCTTTCTCTTCTCTTTCTTTCTTTTTTCTTCCTTTCTCTCTCTCTTTCTTGCTTTCTTCTTTTCTCTTTTATTCCCCCCCTCTATCCTTTGTTCTTCCTTCTTCTCTTTCTTTTATCTGAATTTTCCCTCTCTTAGCTGAACCAGTGCCAGCAGTTATGGACCACTGTGATCTGTGTCAGTATAGAATTACAGTAGTCAGGTTGTGTGATATTGGCAAAATTATGTGCACCAGGAATCAACAGGACATTACAGATAATCTAAAAACAGATGTAAAAAGAATCTATTAATTTTAAAAATTAAATTAAATTAATTAATTAATTAATAGTTTCCCAGTCTGATCACAGTTTCTACTCCTTCCTCTCATCCCCTTCCCCCAGTATTTACTCCTTTTCCTTTCTCTTCAGAAATGTTCAGACCTCCTGTATATATCAGCCAGTCATGGTATTCCAAGTTGCAGCAAGACTAGGCACCTCCTCTCCTATTGAGGCTGAACAAGGCAACACAGGAGGAGGTAAGGGTCCTCCAAAGAGGTAACAGAGTCATAGGCAGCCCTTGCTCCCACTGTTAGGAGACCCATAAGAAGACCAAGCTATACAACTGTCACATATATGCAGAGTGCCTAGGTCAGTCCCATGCAAGCTATTTGTTTGGAGGTTCAGTCTCTGTGAATCCCTAGTAGCTGAGGTTAGTTGACTCTGTGATTGTCTTATGATGTCCTTGACTCCCCTTGCTCTCATAATCCTTTTTCCCATCTTCCAAAAGATTTCTTGAGGTTCACCTCATGTTTTGCTGTGGGTCTATGCATGTTTCCTTATGTTGCTATGTAAGCCTCTCTTTGAGTAATTGGGCTAGGCAACAATCTATGACTATAGCAAAATATCATTAGGAATCAATTCATTGAGTATTTTTTTTTTTTGCCAGTCATGATTGGTTTTATCCTAGATATCTGGGCTGTCTAGCCTCTGTGTGCTGACCCTCCAGGCAGTGTCAGGGATGCCTCCTTCTCACAATATGGATCTCAAGTTGGATCAGTCATTGGTTGGCCTTTCCCATAATTTCTGTGATAGCTGTACCCAGTATATTGTGTAGGCTGGGCAAATTACAGGTCAAAGGTTATGTTACTGGGTTGGTGTCCCAGTCCCTCAACTGGAAGTCTTTCCTGGTGCAGTTAGTGGCTGGTAGAGACTCTGTATCTCCCAATGCTGTGTGTGTTAGCTAGCATCACCCTTGTCGATTCCTGGGAGTTTCCATTGCACTAGGTTTCTAGCTCATCTCAGATATGTTCCTGATTCCAGATGTCTCTCCCAGTAATCATTTCCCTCTATCCTGCCATTATTTGATCCCTCCTGTTCCCATGCCTACCTCCATGCAGACTACTCCCCCACCTCATCCACTTGTGATGTCTATTCTTTTTCCCTTTTAAAATGATATTCATGAGTCCCTCAACTTGAGTCCTCCTTGTTACTTAGCTTCTCTGGGTCTATAGATTGTAGCATGGCTATCCTTTATTTTAAGGCTGATAACCACTTATAAGTGAATACATACCATGTTTGCTTTCTAGGTGACCTCACTCAGTATGATCTTTTCTACCTCTATCCATTTGCTGGCAAATTTCATGATGTCATTGTTTTTAACAGGTGAGTAACACACCACTGTGTAGATTTCCCACAATTTCTTTATCCATTCTTTGGTTAATGGACATCTTGGTGTTTCCAGTTTCTGGCTATAAGGAATAAAGCTGCTATGAACATAGTTGAGCAAGTGTCCTTTTGTTATGGAAGAACATTCTTTGCATATATGTCCAGGAGTGACAATATCTAGGTCTTGAGCAGAGTCAATTCCCAGTTTTCTGAGAAGCTGTCATATTGATTTCCAAAGTGGTTATACAAGTTTTCGCTTCTACCAGCAGTGGACATGTGTTCCCTTCTTCTACATCCTCTCCAGCATGAGCTGACACTTGGATTTTTGTTTGTTTGTTTGTTTTTGTTTTTTGATTTTTGTTTTGTTTTTTCAAGACAGGGTTTTTCTGTATACTTTTGGTGCCTGTCCTGGATCTCACTCTGTAGAGCAGGCTGGCCTCAAACTCACAGAGATCCACCTGGTTCTGCCTCCTGAGTCCTGAGATTAAAGGTGTGCACCACGGGCGCCTGGCTTGTCACTTGGGTTTTTTATCTTAACCATTCTGACAGGTATAAGATGCAATATCAGAGTCCTTTTGATTTGCATTTCCCTGATGGCTAAGGATGCGGAGTATTTCTTTAAGTAGTATCATCTGTGGTGATAATTTATCTGTGTACCTCAATAAAGTTTATCTGAGGATCAGAGGAAAAAGCCAACCTCCATAGAAAACATAGAAGACAGACAATGGTAGCACATGCCTTTAATCCTATCACTCAGAAAGCAGAGATCCATCTGGATCTCTGTGAGTTCAAGGCCACAATGGGAACAGAGTCAGGATTGGTGGTGCATACCTTTAATATCAGCACTAGCCATAAAGGTCTGGAGGTCTGTACAGACAGACAGGAATTGAAAGAGCTGGGCAGGAAGAGGAAATGATATAGCTGGGCAGAGAGAGGAAATGAAATTGCAGAACAGAAAGGCACATAGGCATGGGTATACAGGAAGTAGGTCTCTTTGGCTGAGGATCTCCAAGTAGTAAGAATGTGGTTGGCTACTTTCTGCTTTTCTGATCTCTCGGTTTTAACTTCAATATCTGGCTCTGGATTTTTTATTAATAAGATCATTTAGAACTTTGCCTTACACCCACTCATCCATTTGATATTCCTATAGTGAGAATTCTCTGTTTAGATCTGAACTACAATTTTAATTTGATTATCTAGTTTGTTGATGTCTAGTGTCTTGAGTTCTTTGCATATTTTGGATAATAGCTGTATGTCATATGTGGGTTTGTTGAAGATCTTTTCCCATTCTTTAGGCTTCCGTTTTGGCCTCTTGATAGGCTCCTTTGACTTACAGAAGCTTTTCAGTTTCATGAGGTCCCATTTATTAATTGGTTATGTTAATGTGTCCCACATTTGGTGCTCTGTTCAAGAAGTTGACTCCTCTTCCAATGCATTCAAGGCTAATAGAAGATTTTTAAAGTTGCACATCTATTTGGATTGTACCCTGTGTTCATGCATTGGGATTCTTATGCAATGGGATTGATTTGCCACAAAAGCTGTGAATTAAAAAAAAGTCAAAAGAGAAAAATAAAACACAATTGCCATAAGAAAAACTTTTTGCAAATGTTTTGCAAGGGAAAGTGAACATCAACCTGTGGAGAAATAAAAATAATCATCCTTCTAAACTTTTGTCTTGTTAAAAAGTAAACATCAAATTTGACTAGAAATTAAATTTAAAAATATAACTAAACCAAATATTTTCAAGAAAGTTTTTAGCAATTAGTACTGGCAAAACTTTCTTTTAATTAAATTTAAAATCATAAATCATTGAAAAAATAGAAAACAGAATACCACTAAGCAGTGTTTTATGAAAACAAATAGGATAAAATGATAAATATTATGTGAACCTTCAAAGCAGATAATACTTTGTGCACAATATGTAGAATATAAAATGAATGTTTAAAATTCAAATTAAAGTAGAAAGTTGAAGAACCTGTGCAAACTATGTAAAACAAACAAAAATTAGAGATTTTCAACATAGCAGCTCCATAAATGCAAAATAAATCCATGTGAAAAATATCCCACATCTGTTGCTGGAGTTTTTTCCAGACCAGCCTGGCCCACGGTCAGGACAAGTCTCTCTCACCCGCCAGTCCGCAGCTGCTCAGACCCAACCAAGTAACCACACAGAAACTTATATTACTTATAAACTGTATGGCCATTGCAGGCTTCTTGCTAACTGTTCTTATATCTTAAATCCACCCATTTTTTTATTACTCTATAAGTTTTCACGTGGCTCATGGCTTACTGGTATCTTAATATCTTCTCATGGCAGCATTTGGCAGCATTTCTCTGCCTAAGCCCTTCCACTTCCCAAAATTCTCCTCTCTCCTTGTCCTGCCTATACTTCCTGCCTGACTCCTGGCCAATTAGTGTTTTATTTATTAACCAATCAGAGCAACACATTTAACATACAGAACATCACACAGCACTTCCCCTTTTCTTTTTTTTTTCAAAAAAGGAAGGTTATTAACTTTTACATAGTAAAATTACAGATAACAAAACAATTATCAAAGCAAGAATTACAGTTACGATATCTAGTCTATTTATAATAACTAGTCTACTTGTGTTTGGCAAAATTAAAGAAGATATCCTATCTATCTTATATTTGTGAGTCTAAGGTTTCATATCTAAAGTATCTTTTATCATAACTAAGGAAAATTATAACTATCTAGTCTTTAACAACATCAAAAACCTCAGAAGGATATAATACTACCTGAGAAATGGGAGAAGGACGCAAGCAACTTTTGAGATTCTTGCAAAAGTAGACAGAGACAGCTGGCAGCCTAGACAGTCACCTAATGTTCCTTTGTAAAGTTAGGGCATCTGTCTTTATCCCACAGGTCTAGAGTCTCTCAGTCACTTCTGTGTCCTATAGAATGTCTGGCAGTTTCCTCTGCAAAGCAGGAACCTGAAGGACTATTTTGCCAAGCAAAGTTCAGTGGTCATCTACCTATGGGTCCTGCATGTCCAGTCAATCAAGAAGTGCAGGCAAGAACAGTTTCTTGCCCAAATGGCTATTTTTGACAAGGTGAAGATAAACTCCATATAGTGTCTTTGATACCCATCCTCCTCTCTGAAGTAAATTGGTGCTGCCAGGAACAAACATGTCTCATTGTCCAGAAAGTTTATTTTTTTTTAAACACTTTAAATACCATATTCTGTAGGTCTTTGAAGTGTTTGAAGATTACCTACCTAAGTGAATTATATCTATGTATACCTAGAAAACTTAAATAACATGCTACAAGTTTGACTATCATAGAAGACTAATTATTAATCTGTATTTCTTAATTATCCATTATAATTTAAATGAGTTTCATAAACATAATACCTCAAATAAGAATATATGTGTATATATATATATATATAATAACAAAATTAAGTTTAAACTTGTATCAATAAACTAAAATCCATAGCAATATAAAACATTTCTAAACAAGTTGCTCTTTAAAAGTAGATTCAATAATCTACTCTTTCATCTTATCATATATATATCACACATCATATCATCTGTTACAAAAACTCAAATTTAAACAACAATAACACAGCAGTACATCCATCATTGGTAAAGTTGTTTAAAAAATAAAGAAGCTGATGTAAACCAGTATCACTTGGTTATTCTGAAAAGACTGCCACTTATTTAGAAAGTAAGCATATAACTAACAGATGCAACAACTGTTAAGTTATTGGATTTTCTTCTCATCAATATTTTAAAAGTATTTGCATGTCAAAACCTGTACATGAGAGTTCATTAAACCTTCATTTTTATCAAAACTGGAAACAGCTCAGTTGTCCCTCAATAGCAGAGAGGCTAAAGAGATGGTAAAGCATTGTGTGGTGATTCCCAAAATATTATTCAGGCTAATAAACTTATCTGGGATCAGAGAACAGGACAGACACAATATTAAACATGAGGATAGGCAGTGGTAGCATACGCCTTTAATCCTAGAATTCCAGAGACAGAAATCTCTGAGGATCTCTGTGAGTTCAAAGCCACATAGGAAACAGCCAGGCATGGTGACACATGCCTTTAATCCCAAGAAGTGAGCCTTTATTCCCAGGGAGTGAGAGCAAAACCAAAAAGACGTATAAGGCATGAAGACCAGAAACTAGAAGCATTTGGCTGGTTAAGCATTCAGGCTTTTGAGCAGCAGTTCAGCTGAGAGCCACTGGGATGAGAACACAGAAGCTTCCAGTCTGAGGAAACAGAATCAGCTGAGGAACTGGCAGGGTGAGGAAGCTGTGGCTTGGTCTGTCTCTCTGATCTTCCAGCATTCATACCAATAACTGGCCTCAGGTTTGATTTTATTAATAAGAACTTCTAAGATTCCTGCTACAGCATTGTGCTCTTAACTGTTGTTCCCACCACAACTTGTGTGAATACCTAGTGAGGTGCATTGAAAAAATGATTCCCAAATTCCATTTATATGATCCTTTATATTTTCAAGTTAAATGCCTTCTGGTTAAAAAATCACCAAATAAATCAGATTACTTGTTATCTGCAGATAAGGGCAAGTATTAAGAATTAGAGTGTATGTAATAAAAAGAAGCAACAGCCAAAAGTAATGTAAGTCTTCTTGAGTTTGACTTAAGATTACAATTAAAACTGTTATATTGTAATATAACTTCACAGAAATAGCATTAGGAAGTATTAGATAGAGGACATACACAGTTTTACTGCAATCACTTTTACAGATGCAGTAGAATCTGCACCAGAATAAAAGGATAGAAATGCATGTAGTTAAAAGTGAGATGATGTTGATGCTGATGATTTGCCAAATTTTGAATGAGATTTGACCTATGCCTTGCAAAGCTTTCTTTCTTTCTTTCTTTCTTTCTTTCTTTCTTTCTTTCTTTCTTTCTTTCTTTCTTTCTTTCTTTTATTTGAGACAGTGTTTCTCTGTGTAGCTTTGTGCCTTTCCTGGAACTTGGTTTGGAGACCAGGCTGGCCTGGAACTCTCAGAGATCCACCTGCCTCTGCCTCCCTAGTGCTGGGATTAATGGCGTGCCCCACCACCACCTGGCTTATGTTTTATATTGTAATAAGCAAAAAACTGTTTCATTTTACCAGAGATATATGCTAGAGAATTGTCAGTTTAAATTTGAAAAGGTATTCCCATGATGGCCATTACTTTAAGCAAATGTGTGATGACAGAATCAGCCTTATCAGGAATCGGACCCATTGCCCATTGAAATCCTGAATACATATCAATGTTGTGGTGTACATATTTCAATTTTTCAAATTCTTTAAAGTGAAACATATCCATCTGCCAGATTTCATTCCTCTGAGTGCCCTTTGGGTTACATCCTGCTGGTAGTACAGTCTGGTTGTAAAAAGAACAAGTAGGACATTTCCTTATAATTTCCTTGGTTTGTTGCCAGGTTATGGAAAAATCCTCTTTTTAAACTTTTACTATTGACAGGTTTTTTTTGTTGTTGTTTTTTGTTTGTTTGTTTGTTTGTTTGTTTGTTTAAATGAAATTCTGAGGCCTACAGGCAGTTCCTATCAGTAGTTTATTAATCTCGCCATTACCTTGTGCAAGAGGTCCTGGCAGACCAGTATGGGATAGGATGTGAGTTTTTACATATATGAGATGCCTCCTATTCCTGATTATATCTTGTAGCTGAATAAATAACAAAGTTAATTCTGATTTATCAGGGATAAATTCTGCAGTCTCCATATGTAAGATCACTCTTTCTGTATACTGAGAGTCAGTAACTATGTTGAGAAGTTTTGAAAATCCATTAATACCATCAGAATAGCACATAATTCTGAGTTTTGAACCTCCAGACCTCTATGGTTAGTACTGGGATTAAAGGTATATGTCACCATGCCTGGCTCTGTTCCCCAGTGTGGCCTTGTTCTCACAGAGATCCAGATGGATCTCTGCTTCCTAAATGCTAGGTTAAAATGTGTGTGCTACCACTGCCTGACCTCTATGTTTACTATAGTAGCTGGCTTTTTCCTCTGACACTCAGATAAGGTTTATTAGGGTGCACAGTATATTGGGGTACACAATGGATCACCACAATAGTACTGTGTATAGACCCTGATGTTTCAAAAAATATCTTCCAGGAAGGAAGTTTATTACCCATCAGGATATTGTATTTGATCCAAGCATTTAAATTTAAGAAAAGAATATGGGTCAAATACTGAACTATGAATGATACATTAAGAATATCATTTGAAATTTAAAAATTAAGAAATCTTGGCTGAGTCAGGAAGAAAGGGATAAAACATATGCCATATTCAAATTTCTATTGTAAATGCAAACACCTCTTCTCGGTATCTTGGTAATTCTCCTGAATGCAGTCCTGAATATGGAATAAAAGGCTGAATACATAGATGTAGCATTAGAAATATTAGTCTGTAGGGGATTCTAAGGGCTTCTGCCAAGGAAGGGCTATAACACACCTTGTATAGAACTCCAAAACTGCAGAGACTGATATATAACTGTAATTTAAGACCTTACTTATGCCCAATTTATCTTTATGGTTTGAGAATGAAGATTGATATATAGACAGATTTGTGAGGAACTTGTTGACAGCCCAAAAGTGATCTTCCTTAAGAACAGTTATTATACTTATCAATTTATATGCTTACTCTTGCTTACAAAACGTTAACATTTAGTAATATTTATCAATAGTTCGTGCATGTGTAAGAACTGAAATTCCTTGAAATACATTACTTTTGTTATTATTTTTGTGTGTTTGAAATCTTTTTACTGAAATATTTGTTTGTCTGCATGCACTGAAGCTAACTATATAAAAATTTTATTAAAGTTTATTATATTTTGCTGTTTACTTATCATGAAATTTTACTCATATTTACCTTGGCTTGTGTGCTATATATGAGTTCATTCAAATTTATTATACATTATATCTTGCTTTCTGGTTAGTGTCATTACTCAAAAAGATTACAGTATTTGCTTATACAGAGTTTTGTAGCCTAGTATTCACAACTATACAAACACATGTATTATTTCTGGCTATGTAACTTTAAATTATTTTTTCAGTGCTAGTGTAATATAAATGTGTATATAAAACTTATGCTTTGCTGTGAAATTCCATTACATACTGTACTGCATTCATATAAACCAAAGTGTATTTTTCCTGCACCATAACATTAAAATTAGAAATAAAGGACTAGAATTTTACTTTTGACTGAGATTTCCCTGTATCTTTTTGACAACCCCTTTTTTCTATAAACATTTATCTTGGGGAAATGTAAAACTTTCTAACTATATTTTCTTGGAGATTAGGAAGCAAGCAAAATTCTTTTCTTAAACTTCTTTACATTTTATTGCATCCTACTTAATTTATCGTGTGTGTGTGTGTGTGTGTGTGAGTATGAGTGTGTGTGTGTGTGTGTGTGTGTGTGTGTGTGTGTGTGTGTATGCAGGTATGTTTTCACCATATATCAAAGGTAGAGGTCATGGGCCAACTGGTAATAGTTATTTTTCACCTTTAACCATGCAGTAGCTGTGGATCAAATTCTGTTCTCTGGGCTTGGCAGCAAGTGCATTTACCCACTAAACCATCTCCCTGCCTCATAAGACTTAGAAATGACTGAAATAATAACATCTCAATAAATCAGAAGTCCAAGATGAATGAAGAACGTACACAAATTAACCAAGTAAAGAATCTATAACAACCTAATGACTTTTTTATATACTAAATATAATAATTTTTAGATAATGATGCAAATTTCAAACTATGAATTTAAAAAACACAAATTAGATGATGAGAAAAAATCCTACTTTTTGCTGTCTGAAAACAAAACAAAACAACAAAAAAACCCAAACAAACCACCACCACCACCACAACAAAACACCTCATTGACAAAGACAGACAGACAGACAGAAAGTGAGGATGGAAAGGATGCCACAAACAAATAGAATCTGAGCAAGAACCGAACTGTTCAAATGTGTAGCTGACAAAACAGTTTTCAGAAAAATTAGGGGGGGGAAGTGTCTACATACTAATAAAGGAAAGTTTGTCAAGAACTTATAATGATTAAAATAAAAATGATCTGAGTTTTGATGCACACAATACTATGTAACATATACAGGGGACACAGAGATTAGGTCCAGACACAATGATAATGAGTGCTTTCTCTAAGATCATCTCATTAAATGACAAATAATATAGACAAAATATTGTTACAGAAACTTCAAAATTACACTTTGTCACATAGGTCAATTAAAATTAATAGATACTTCTGAGTACTCAATACATCAGATGCAAAATAGAAATTTATTTAAGCTATCTGCTCTTTCTGACACCTACACAATATTATGAGCCATAAACATTGCACAATGGTAAAACCCATAATTTTGCTTCATAGATTACATTTATGCCCCCAAGTTAAAAATTTATTGTATCTTATATCATAACAAAATTAAAGTAGATATCAATAGCAAAAGAAACTAGATAAAATATACAAATTCATAGTATTGTACATTATGCTTTTCAATGGTCAATGAAGCAAATAGAAATAAAGGGGTAGAAATTACAGGTATTTTATAATTAAATGAATACAAATTCACTATCCACTAGAAAATGTGTGTATATTGAATATAATTACAATAAATTTATTTATATTAATAATAACTTGACTGAAAAAACATTCATTTCAACACCCTAATGGTATACCTCAGCATTTTAGAAAAGAAAAAATAACCCAAAATGGAATTGGTTGAAAAAAAATAATAAATATAAATTGTAACATGAATCTTAAAATGTTTGATTTAAAAAAAAAAAAGAAAGAAAACTCAGAGACAGATATCGGAGTGAAAGATGAAATATCCAAGAAACCAAACAAGCAGCCATGTTCTGACTTCTACAAAATTCTTAGTCTCAAGAGAATGAGTTCCTGTTTCCTCATGCCTTATATACCTATTTCTGCCCTGCCATCTTAATTCCTGGGATTAAAGGTGTGTGTGCTTCCCAAGCAAAGGCATGAGGTCTCAAGTGTTGGGATTAAAGGCATATTCCACCATGCCTGGCTCTGTTCCTGGTGTGGCCTTGAACACAGAGATCCAGATGGATCTCTTCCTCCAGTGATAGGATTAAGGGTGTGAGCCATCACTGTCTGGCCTCTATGTCTAATCTAGTGGCTGGCTCTGTCCCCTGATCCCCAGATAAATTTTATTTTGGTGCACAATATATTAGGGGACAGAGTATATCACCACAACCAAAGTTGAAATTACTGAAGTGGAAAACAAAATATCACTGTAAAGGTTAACGTAAGAAGACTATGTTATTTAATAATTAAATAGTATTTGTAGAACAATGATTAAGCTTAAGAAAATAAAGAGAAAGAAGAGTCAAACTAATATATGTTTCAAACAAATATTATATATGAAAAATCTATCAGGTCCACTGAAATTCATTACAAAGCTAGGAAATGTTTTGAAAATACATTCCAACACATTTGAAAATTAAAAAGTAATGATTTTATTTTTAATAGCTATAACCTACCAAAACTGAACAGATGTGACATAAAAAGCAGCAAAATAATGAATAGCGATATTGTACAGTAACTGGTGAAGTCGGAAGAGGTTATTCCTTTCTGCTAGAGCTGGTGCTACAGGTGGCTGTGAGACTCCAGACATGGGTAGAAGGGTAATGTGACCTCTTAGCTGCTGAGCCATATCTCTATTTGCTATTTGAACTCTAGTCAAGAGTTGACTAGTTACATCAATTATTGCATCTGTACAAGCACAAAAAGTTACTCATCTGCCTGGCGGTGGTGGCGGCATGCCTTTAACCCCAGCACTCGGGAGGCAGAGGCAGGCAGATCTCTGTGAGTTCGAGGCCAGCCTGGTCTACAGAGTGAGATCCAGGAAAGATGCAAAGCTACACAGAGAAGCCCTATCTTGAAAAACCAAATAAATAAATAAATATAAAAATAAAAATTATTTTTTTTTTAAATTTCAATGGAAATGAATTTCCTGGATATTAAGCAAAATATCTAGACTCATGCATACAAGTATCATTTACCCCCTCTCCAATATGGAGTTGAGAAATAAAGTACAAAAAGTCTGTCGTATAACAGGAAGGTTGTTAGGGAACTGTTATAAGACTACCAAGGAATGAATCGCATAAAAGTACAAAGTAATGGAAGAATTAACATGATCAAAGAATGTTTTATAAACCACTTCAGGGAGAGACTTATGTTAAGTAATTGGGCACAAAAAAACACCTGGTATAATTTTAAAGGACATTTGTTTAATATTTCCTTGTTTTGGAATTTTCTCATTATTCTTTGACTTGTATGTTAGATTTTAATTTTGTGAGGTCACTGATTTTTGTTCTTGTCTTGTATTTATTTTTGAAAGGAGAGAAAGAACATAGATTAACATAGATTTGGGTGGATAAGACTGTTGGGAGGATGTAAGAGGAATGAGGGAAAGGATAAAATTGTTCAAAATATACTTTATTTAAAAAATCTTTTCAATAAAATCTGAATAAAAAAGGTGTGGTATTAAATGCATGTACAAAAATATTTAGTTTCTAACTTTATGTATAAAATAAACAATTTTTTCTGTAAAAATATATCTTGCACTAGACAATATGAAGTTTTAAAATTTTAACTAACTGTTTAATAAAATATAATGTTCATAATTCTAGCAATTCTGGGGAAGTCCTATATGTAAAAGGATAATATACCTTTTAAAGCGGTCAACATTTTTAGTTGTGAGCCTAGCCTTTAATGGCTGAGTTTTGCTGACTTCCCATGGGAGGCTTTACCTTTTTGTAGGAGAGAATTGGGGATGAGTAGGTGGGGGAAGGCTGGAGGGGTGGGAAGAGGGGGATCTGTGATTGGTATGTAAAATGAATAAGAAGTCTCTTAATAAAAAAATAAAGTGATCAACATAAATATATCTCATATATTTACTATGAATTGAATTGTATATTCTGAATCAAACATTGCCAGCCAGATAGTATTTTGTCCTAACTATGCTGTGCAGCTAATAGAAGTATACTAATATGAGCAAAGGTTATTTACTGTGTTTAACATCTGATGTTTTGATTTGATTAACATAACTCAATCAAATCACTTTCTCAAAAGTGGATAAATTTTAAAGAAAAATCTGATACTGTGGATCACATAAATAAACATGAGTGAATGAAACATTTATATCTTATTCTCTTCTAGTGGACTTGTATAACAAAATAATAAAATAGTAATATGGGTAAAGATAAGTTAATGAAAAGGGCACATATGTGGAACACTGGAAGATATTTTCAACAATGGAAATAGTGGAGATATAATGAATGAGTGATACAATGAAAAAAGAAAATGAGACAACACACACATAGACGTACTCATAAGCACACACACATGAATACATTCATAAAACATTAAAATAGAAGTGGGATCATTCAGAAGGGGCAGGAGTAGACACAGGATAATAGCAGTTAGTTCGAGTCAAAGGCCATAATACATTTCAATTTTGTGAAATCATCATGCTGTGAAACTACTTTCTAAATATTTGTCTTCACAACCACAAATAGAGCTACGCTCAACCTTGGTCAAAGGAGATCTTTGCAGGTGGTTGGACTCCACGAAGAGACTTCTTACTGATCAAAACTGAATGTGAATTATTAGCCCTACTTAAGGTATCTTCATCAAAATCCCCCACAAGCTTCAAGGAATGTTCCAAAAGTGGGGGAAACAGTGCATGTGACAGGTGAATGGGGGAGACTGGTGCTCAGAAATCCTGCCTCTTCTACATAGTGTGGCTACTGCATTCATAAACTCAGCAGGTGTGGTTATCTAAATAAGACCTTTACAAGATTGAGCCAAGCAGAATTCCAGCACGGGTAGGGAGCAACTGAGGATGCTTCATCCCTAACTAAGGAACTATCAGCATTTGATAACTGCTGTTAGAGGGATAATCACCCTTTCCATTATAAGAGTTACCATTGGTAGGTATGTGACACATGCTACAGTGTATGACCCTAGCCCCATGCTCACATGGGTAGCATTACTTGAACTTTGGAAGTTATTAAAAATATAAGAAAAGAACATGAAATTTGAAGGGAACATATTAAAGGAGAACCATGAATACTCAGAGGGAGGAATGGGGTTGAAATATGATATTCCATTGTAAATATGTGTACAGTTCTCAAAAAAAAAATCTATGTATCCATGTATCTATTTATCTATCATCTATCTATCTACTTGTCATCTGGAAATATCACAAAACTTTTCAATTTTAAAATGAATGTATAGCATGAAAAATCTAAGAGCAAACAGTAGAAAATAATTTAAAAGGACACATAGTACTATTAATAAAATGAATGAGTGAAAATATCAAGAAGCTACAAAGAAGAGGAGAAAGGGAAACATACAGAGAGAAGGAGGTTAAAAAATGCTAGCACAAGATCACAAAGTGAGTAAGTCACCAGAAAACAAAGAGAGAGATCAAAGAAATGTATGAAACTAACAAGAAAATACTGGGTTTGAAGAAAGGCAAGACATAATTGTTCCCAGGGGATGTAGATCCACACATAGATTTAGTGAACCCATTAGAGCAGCTTTAACAGGAAAAGAGAACAGGCTACACATCAAATATTTCATAATATTTGCGGCTTTTGTAATAGACCCCATCCTTGTCAGAATACCCTGTGAGGAAATTAGATTAGATGATTTCATTGGAAATTGATGCAGAGGCAAACAGCAGAGTTTAAAATCTATAAGATCCAGAGCTAGGTACATTGAGAAACATTTGGGTGCGATTCCACTGTACATTGTTTTCAGTGGTGTGTGTGTGTGTGTGTGTGTGTGTGTGTGTGTGTGTGTGTGTGTGAGTGTATGCATGTTTGCATGCCTGTGTGTATGTGATGGGGGGTTGAGGGGGCAGCCACGTGTTTGTGTGTGTGTGTGTGTGTGTGTTTGTGTGTGTGTGTGAGTGTATGCATGTTTGCATGCCTGTGTGTATGTGATGGGGGGTTGAGGAGGCAGTCACGTGTTTGTCTGTGTGTGTGTGTGTGTGTGTGTGTGTGTGTGTGTGTGTTTCCTTTTACTTCTTGCTATTTGAAATAATTCTAATAAGAATCTAATTCTCCTGACTTAGATCTGCCTAAGAAGCCTCTGACCTACCTTAAATCAGCTACCTCTGTTTACTTTTTGCAATCTAAAAGTGGACATGGTTCATTTGGAGAGACTATTTCTCTCTAACTGCTTTTTCATCTTCCTACACATGCCTTGTACATCATCATCCTGCCTGTCCTGAACAACAAATTCACAAAAGAATAATTGAACTCATGTACGTTTGGATTATAAGCCTTATGCTGGTAAAGTACTTATTTTTGTATTGTTTTTGACATTGGAAGTGGCCATGTGTTTAGTATTCAAATTTTTTCAGGGGATGGATTATGTAATCTATCTTACTGATTAATGTAAATGATTCATTAAAAGCCAATATACACTTACATGTCTTTTAGAGAACAGTAGGGCTCTTTATTTCTGCAAATTAGTTTCTAACAGGCAACAGGGAGAAAAATGTATTTATTTATCTAGTCTTGTTCCAGAATCCAGAGTTTTCCAAATTTCTGGGACCCTTTTTCTTTCTTTACTTGAAGCCTTTCATATACATATTTATTTATTGCTGTGGGTGATTGATTGATAAATAAAGTGCTGATTGGCCAGTACCCAGGCAGGAAGTATAGGAAGGACAAGGAGAGAAGAGAATTCTGGGAAGTGGAAGAATGAGGCAGAGAGACTCTGTCAGCACCACAATGAGAAGCAGATGTTAAGATACTTACTGGTAAGTTACGAGCCATGTGGCAACGTATATATTAATAGAAATGGGTTAATTTAAGATAGAAGTACTAGATAGCAAGAAGCATGCCACAGCCATACAGTTTATAAGTAATGTAAGCATCTGAGTGATTATTTTGTAAGTGGGCTGTAGGACTACTGGGGCTTTGCGGGACCCGGAGAGAAAGTCTCCAGCTACAATTTATCATTTGCTATTTTGTTAGAATCTGTAAATCATTCATCACTTTTCACATTAGTTTCTTTTTTCATTTTTATATGTTAGACTTCATTATATGTGAATGCATACAAAATGGTGCTCAGATATCAGGTAATCATGGAGAAATGGAGATTAAAGTCTGCTACATGATAGTACTATGTGTAGCATGAAATCAGAGACTACAAGATAGAATTTTAATATATGTGAACCTCTAAACATATATTCTGGACACTGGTTGGTTTTATGCTGTTAGCATCAAAGTATACATACAGATAGATTCAATCCATATTTGTTATATTAATACTCTAATTGTTTTGTATCTGTTAATATTTGCTATGTGACCAAGTATGTGGTCGATTTTAGAAAAGGATCCATGGGGTGCTGAGAAGAAGGTATATTCTTTTTTATTTGGATGGAATGTTCTGTGGATATCGATTAAGTCCATTTGAGCTATAACATCAGTTAAGACCATTATGTTTCTGTTAAGTGTCAATATGGCCATTCTGTCCCGAGGTGAAAGTGGGGTGTTGAAATCTCTCACTATTAATGTGTGGGGTTTTATATGTGATTTAAACTTTAGTAATGTTTCTTTTACATATGTGGGTGCCATTGTGTTTGGGGCATAAATCTTCAAAATTGAAACTTTATCTTGGTGGATCTTTCCTGCGATGAGTATGTAATGTCCTTCATGATCTCTTCTGATTGATTTTAGTTTGAAGTCTATTTTGCTGGATATTAGGATGGCTACACCAGCTTGTTTCTTAAGACAAGCTTTCCATTTGATTGGAAAGTCTTTTTCCAGCCTTTTATTTTTAGGTATTGTCTATGAGGTGTGTTTCTTGAATGCAGCAGAAAGATTGGTCCTGCTTTCATATTCATTCTGTTAGTCTGTGTCTTTTTATAGGTGAATTAAGCCTATTGATATTAAGGGATATTAATGACCAGTGATTGTTCATTCCTGTTATTATTTTTTCTTTTTCTTTCTTTTTATGTATTTATTTATTTATTTATTTGGTGGTAGTGTGTGTGTACTTCTCTTCTTTGGGGTTTACTGCTGTGGTGTTATCTATTGCCTATGTTTTCATGGGTGTATCTGCCTTCCTTAGGTTGGAATTTTCTTTCTAGTGCTTTCTGTAGGGCTGGGTTTGTGGATAAGTATTGTTTAAATCTGGTTTTGTCTTGGAAGGTCTTGTTCACTCCATCTATGATGATTGAAAGTTTTGCTGGGTATATTAGTCTAGGCTGGCATCCATGGTCTCTTAGTGTCCTCATTATATCTGTACATGTCCTTCTGGCTTTCGAAGTCTTCATTGAGAAATCGGGTGTTATTCTGATGGGTTTGCCTTCATAAGTCACTTGGCCTTTTTCCTTTGCTGCCCTTAATATTATTTCTTTATTCTGTATGCTTAGTTGCTTAGTTATTATGTGGCAAGGGGACGTTTTTTTTTTTTGGGGGGGGGTCTAGTCTGTTTGGTATTCTATAGGCTTCTTGTATCTTCATAGGCATTTCCTTCTTTAAGTTTGGAAAGTTTTCTTCTATGATCTTGTTAAATATAATTTCTGTGCCTTTGAGTTGGTATTCTTCTGCTTTCTCTATTCCTATTATTTGTAGGTTTGGTCTTTTCATGGTGTCCCAAATTTTTTGGACATTTTGGGTCATGACTTTGTTGGCTTTAGTGTTTTCTTTGACTGATGAATCTATTTCTTCTACCGTATCTTCAACACCAGAGATCCTCTCTTCCATCTTTGTCATTGGGGATCGCCCAATGACAGAGAAATGGATGAGATCTACTTGAACAACCTGGATGACAGTAGGGGTAATGAAGGACAAGGTTTGAGGAAAAGAGAGCTTAGGGGAGCAGGAGATCCCAGCTGGATCAAGAACAGAAAGGGAGAACACAGAATAACAGACCATGATAAATGAAGACCACATGAGAACAGGAAGAAGCAAAATGTTAGAGAGGCCCCCAGAAATCCACAATGATACCTCCACTGTAGACTATTGGCAATGGTCAAGAGAAAGTCTGAACTGACCTAGTCTGGTTATCAGATGGCCAAACACCCTAACTGTCATGCTAGAACTCTCATCCAATAACTGATGGAAGTGGATGCAGAGATCCTCAGCCAGGCCCCAGGTGGAGCTCCAGGAGTCCAATTGGTGAGAAAGAGGAGGAATTGTGTGAGCGAGAATTTTTGAGACCAAGATTGAAAAAAGCACAGGGACAAATAGCCAAACTAATGGAAACAAATGAACTATGAACCCAAATCTGTGTAGCCCCTTGCCCTGGCCAGCGGGGTTTCAAAGGGGGCAACCCACCTGTGGGAGCTAATGAAAGAACAGAGGACACAACAGAGGCAAGACTGTACTCTGATCAAGCTGCCAATCTTAATTTTTCTCCGAATGGCTTATATAGCATAAGAGAGGAAGGGGCAGGAAAGAGGGAAAGGGAAAAGGGGCGTGTAGAACATGGAAGGGGTGCAAGATATGTGAGGCAGATAGTGCAACTGCGAGATGTTGGCTAAGGTCACTGGTCAGGGGCAGTTTATTCTGTTGATAGGCTACCCGACCATGGAATGCTCTTTACGTTCAGTTGTCATGGCACCTGACTGTGGGATGTTCTCTTATCTTTGGGGGGTCTCTGGTCACTGCTCTGGGAAGGGGCTTATGACTTGTTCTCTGGTCTAGCTAGTACTTTCCATGGTTCATGTTTGGTTCCTGACATCTTGGTACCTAAGAGCCCCTAACTGGATCAGGCCTTCTAGATTAGTGAGACAATTGAATAGCTTGAACTATTTGAGAGATACCCATGCAGTGGGACCCATACCTGTCCTTAGTTCATGAGCTTGTTGTTTGGAACCTGGGGCTTATGCGGGAATACTTTGCTCAGCCTGGGAGGAGGGGAGTGGACCTGCCTGGACTGAATCTACCAGGTTGAGCTGAATACCCAATGGAGTTTTTGCCCTGGAAGAGATGGGAATAGGGAAGAGAGATTGGGGGAAAGGCAGGGGAACTCATGGCTGATATATAAGTTGAAACACAAATACCTGTATTAAAACAATAAAATTTGAAATAAAAAAATAATAATATAATCTAGGCACACATATATTTCAAACATGCATAAGTACATATATGGTAATAGCAAAACTTTTACAATTTTTGGTTTTAACTTATTTAACCTTTAAAATTTATTATTTTAAATTATTTAACCTTTAAAGGAAAATATCAAAACTCTTGAGAATAGTTTAAGAAATCTGTTTTTTAAAAAATGCTGTCTCACATAAAGATGTGAATTAATATTAAATGATAATGTCTCTCATGTGGAATTTTAAGTGTAAGTACTGTAATTATGCTAATTACATCATTGGCTCAGAAAAAATGAAGTTATTGTATTTTTTAAAAATTAAAATGTTGATGAATATTAGTTTGATAGACTTTAAAGTAGAATATTTTGTAATCCATCATTGATTATGATTAAATGAAAATTTTGAAAGAAGCTAATTAAAACAAAAACTTAAAAATGATTAGTCTACCCTTAAACATGAGATGATCAAATACTGACTTAGCAGTGTACACATACCGTGACAGATGTTTGTATCTTGCTTTAGTTACTTTTCTGTTGCTCTGGTAAAAGGCCATAACCATTTCTGGGAGAAAGAGTTGACTTTGTCCAGGGTTAAAGTACACAGTGACAGGACACCAGGGCAATAAGCCTAAGAAATGATGGTAGTAAAAAGAAGTTGGGAGTTCACATCGAGAAGCACAGACACAGAGCATAAAGCAAATTTGAAATAAAATAGAGACTTTAACCTCTGAAAGCCTGTTTTCAGTGACATAATTCTAATGCCTCTAAAACTCCCACACAAAAGACAAACTTACTATAGGGGTAGGCCAGTTCAGACACCCTCTCCACTATTGCTAGTAGTAGTAGTCTAAAATGGCTACCCTGGCAATCAGATTGCTGAATATCCTAACTGTCATCATAGAGCCTTCATCCAGTAATTGATGAAAGCTTGTGCAGAGATCCACAGCTGACCTCCAGGAGTCCAGTCAAAGAGAGGAAAGAGGGATTCTATGAGCAAGGGGGTTGGGTTTGGGGGTCAAGATTATAATGGGAAATCTACAGAGGCAACTGAACCAAGCATATAGGAACTCATGAGCTTCAGACTGACAGCCATGGAGCCTGCATAGGACTGAAGTAGACCCTCTATGTGGGAGACAGTTGTGTAGCTTGTTCTGTTTGAAATGCCCCTGACAGTGGGATCAGGATCTATTCCTGGTGCAGGAGCTGGCCTTTTGAAGCCCATTACCTATGATGGGACCATTGTTCAACCTTGATGCATGGAGAGGGTCATGGTCCTTCCTCTACTAAATGTACCAAACCTTGCTGACTCTCCATTGGAGGCATTACCCTTTTGGAGGAGGAGATGGGAGATGGGTTAGCAGAGGGAAGCTGGCGGGGAGTGGGAGGAAGAATAAGAGGGGATCTGTGGTTGGTTTGTAAAATGAATAAATTTTTTAATTAAATAAAAGGCTAACTGCATTAGTTATTAAACAATCTGAAACTGTTCAGGGCATTCTCATTAAAACTACCCCATTGCTCATCTTAATAGTAATGATATACCTGACTTTCTTGACTGGCATGTGCACAATAAAAATATGTGACTTGGCAGGATATTAAGTGTTCAGTACATATGTATGACAGCACACAACCACCCATCAATTGGCTTTCAGCACAATTTTGTTTAAAGATTATATAGCTAATTCTCAAGGACTCTAAGTGGTCTAGTGATCTATTTAAGATCAGAAGACCCAATATTGGAATCCTTTCTGAATCATCCTCTTACACGGTATTAATAAGCTAGAAATAATGTTTGCCTTGGGAGCTAATGTGAACTGTAGGATTTTTAGTGTCATAACTTAGCTCTTCTTAAAAGACGGAAGTGGAAGTTCCCTCCAACACTAAAAAGCAACATACATCCTGAGATATCTTTACAAACCACTGTTCTACAATACTTTGATGTGGTTATAAGAAATGACTTATAATCCCTAGGAAACTGCTCTCCTGCCATACCATTTCTGATATTGAGAGATCCCCAATCCTGAGGGTGAAAGTCACAAACAAGGATCTTGTGTTGTTCATAAGGGATAGAGATCTGTTTACATTTATCAGATATATGTTAGGTGTCAGCAAAAATAATACAGCCTACGTTTTTGACCTGGGCTGACACTATCCATGTGTTCACTGGTGTCATTTCTACTAAAGCTGTGTAACTAGAAAGGAGAAAGTGAACTGTATCTTATTAAACAGTTATGGTCTTGAATGTTGCTACTTTTCTCCTACACATGATTTTAAGAAAATAGACTTGAAGCCCAATTCTTCATTTATAAATTGATAATAATCATATCAATGTAAATAAAAACTTTATAACATTCATATGAAAATATAGAAAATAATGTTTTAAGTTTGGGAGAAATAAGTGCTCAGAAATGGATTTACTGTCATGATAGAACAATAATTTTTAAAGCATTTTGAATATTTAGAACAAGGATAAATTATATAGTTTGGCTTTAGTGTTTGGTATTTCCAGTATGATTTTGAATGTTACAATGTTCAAATATGAGAAAAGAACTATTATTGTGAATGAATTTTGGCTAGTTATTACCTGATATTCTTGCCTCAAGAGCTTATTGTATTATTGAGTATGCAATCATCATCATCATCATCATCACCATCATCATCATCGTAATTATCATTTTCAAAGTCTATAAAACATAAAGTATGCTATGATCAAATATTTCTGTGCCCAAAACTTAATTATCCTTTTGAATCCAATGGAATATTCCATACTAAATAAACTAGCATAACCAAGCCATGATTAATAACAAGATGCTATTGTGCATTTTGTTTTTTCTTGCAAAGTTTTAGACTATGGAGATGTGTGCAACAAGTTGTCAGAGCCTGAAATTATAACTTCAAATCACATTATTTTAGGCATGCTTTTAAAACTTCACTACTCACTAAACTATCTCAAGCGGGTTAGGATTCTATAGCCCGTTTCTTAATTGGACTTTTGGGCATTTTGATGTCTAATTTCTTGAGTTCTTTATATATTCTGGATATCAGCCCTCTGTCAGATATGGGGTGGTTGATGACCTTTTCCCATTCTGTAGGCTGTCACTTTGTCTTGGTCACCATGTCCTTTGCTCTACAAAAGATTCTGAAGTTCAAAACATTGATTAATTGTTTCTCTCAGTGTCTGTGCTACTGGTGTTATATTAAGAAAGTGCTCTCTGGTGCCAATGCATTCAAGACTGCTTCCTACTTTCTCTTCTATCAGGAAAAGAGTAACTGGATTTATGTTGAGGTCTTTGACCCACTTAGACTTAAGTTTTGTGCATGGTGACAGATATGGATCTATTTGCAGCCTTCTACACATTAACATCCAGTTATGCCAGCACCATTTGTTGAAGATACTTCCTTTTTTCCATTGTACATTTTTGGCTTCTTTGTCAAAAATTATGTTCATAGATGTGTGGGTTAATGTCAGGTTCTTCAATTCAATTCCATTGGTCCACATGTTGGTTTTTATGCCAGTACCAAGCTGTTTTTATTACAGTAGCTCTATAGTAGAGCTTAAGGTTGGGGATTGTGATGCCTTGGCTATCTTGTTTTTTTTTTTTTTTTTTTTTTTCTTTTTTCCATATGAAGTTGAGTGTTATTCTTTCCAAGTCTGTGAATTATTGTGTTGGTAATTTGATGGGGATTGCATTGAATCTGTAGATTGCTTTTGGTAAGATTGCCATTTTTACTATGTTAATCCTGCCTATCCATGAGCATGTGGGATCTTCCCATTTTCTGACATCTTCTTCAATTTCTTTTTTTCAGGGACTTAAAGTTCTTGACATATAGGTCCTTCACATGCTTAGTTAGAGTAACCCCAAGGTATTTTAAACAGAGAATTCTCAACAGAGGAAGTTCAAATGGCTGAAAGACATTTAAGGAATTGTTCAACATCCCTAATTATATGGGAATTGCGAATCAAAATGACTCTGAGATACCACCTTACACCTGTCAGAATGGCTAAGAACAAAAACACAGAAGACAGCTTATGCTGGAGAAGATTTGGAGCAAGGGGAACTGCCCTCCACTGCTGGTGGGAATGCAAGCTTGTACAGCCACTTTGGAAATCAATGTGGCGCTTCCTTAGAAAATTTGGAATCTATCTCCCCTAAGAACCAGCTGTATCACTCTTGGGAATATACCCAAGGAATACTCAATCATACCACAAGGGCATTTACTCAGCTATGTTCATATCAGCATTGTTTGTAATAGCCAGAACCTGGAAACAACCTAGATGCCCTTCAACTGAAGAATGGCTAAAGAAAATATGGTACATATACACAATGGAGTACTACTCAGCAGAGAAAAAAATGACATCATGAGGTTTGCAGGCAAATGGATGGATCTAGAAAAAATCATCCTGAGTGAGGTAACCCAGACTCAGAAGGACAAACATGGTATGAACTCACTCATAGGAGGATACTAGATGTAAAACAAATATGACTAGACTACTACACAACTCCAGGGAGGCTATCTAGAAAACGGGACCCTTGGAAAGACACAAGGATCACCCAATGACTGAGAAATGGATGAGATCTACATGAACAGCCTGGACGAGAGTGGGAGTAATTAAGGGCAAGATTTGAGGGAAAGAAGGCTTAGGGGAGCAGGAGATCCCAGCTGGATCAAGAACAGAAAGGGAGAGCGAGGAATAACAGACCATGATAAATGAAGACCACATGAGAACAGGAATAGGCAGAGTGCTGGAGAGGTCCCCAAAAATCCACAATGATACATCCTCTGTAGACTGCTGGCAATGGTTGAGAGAAAGCCTGATCTGACCTAGTCTGGTGATCAGATGGCCAAACACTCTGTCGTGCTGGAACTCTAGTCTAATAACTGATGGAAGTGGATGCAGAGATCCTCAGCCAGGCCCCAGGTGGAGCTCCAGGTGTCCAACTGTTGAGAAAGAGGGGGGTCTGCAAGAGCATGAATTGTTGTATCCAAGATTGCAAAAAGCACAGGGACAAATAGCCAAAGGAATGGAAGCACATGAATTATGAACCAAAGGCTGTGGAGCCCTCAGCTGGATCATATCCTCTGGATAAGTGAGACAATTGAATAGCTTGAACTGTTTGGGATGCACCCAGGCAGTGGGACCTGGACCTGTCCTTAGAGCATGAGCTGGCTGTTTGGAACCTTTGTCTTACAGAGGGACACTTTGCTCAGCCTGGAAGGAGGGGACTGGACCTGCTTGTACTGAATCCACCAGGTTTAAATGAATCCCCAGGGGAGTCTTGGCCCTGAAGTAGATGGCAATGGAGGTGAGGGCCTGGGGGGAAGGTTGGGATGGGGGTGGAATGGGGGAGGACAGAGGAACCCATGGCTCATATGTAAAATTATAACACAAATATATTAAATTAAAAATAAAACAAAAAAAGTAGGTTAGGATTTAAATGTAGCTTATTAACAGTAAGAGTTATTAATTGCAGAACTTGGGAGGCAGAGGCAGGCAGATCTCTGAGTTTGAGGCCAGCCTGGTCTACAGAGGGATTTCTAGGACAGGCTTCAAAAATTCACAGAGAAACCTCATCTCGAGAAAGGAGAGAGAGAGAGAGAGAGAGAGAGAGAGAGAGAGAGAGAGAGAGAGAGAGAGAAAGAAGAAGAAGAAGAAGAAGAAGAAGAAGAAGAAGAAGAAGAAGAAGAAGAAGAAGAAGAAGAAGAAGAAGAAAAATAAAATAGCATATTAGGAAATACTATAAGTCTTAACCACAAAAATTTCACCCCAGTAAAACTTATACTCATATTATAGCTATATTTTTCTTTTGCTTTTGTAAAGTTTATAGTTCATTATGTACTTTATGTAGAAGCCCCAACTATTAATCCTTTCATATGGCTAAAACCACCATTGAATTGTTGTCAGTTCTAACATTTTATATGTCTGAATTCTTTCAAGGTGTATAAAAGCATCACACTGTTATTATCTAACATACTATTGCAATTATCTCATTGAAATAATCTGATAAAAGACATAGATTACAGAGAACATGTTTACCTATCTAGGTACTACATGTTTATTTATCTAACTGTCTACCTTTATCTTTTTCAATTAGCCATATCACTGAATTGTTTGCCTGTGTATCTCCCTCTAACTAGGCAAATAAAGACAAGCCATAATTTATGACTTTGTCATATCTATAATCAGCCAGAAATTTTATACCCCTTTTTGTGTCATAGAAAATAAATACTCATGGATGATATGAATACATGATATTGGAAACTTCTACATTGAACCTCAAGAAAATAAAAGTCATGCTAAATCCATCAATGCTAATTTAAGAACAACTTAAGTTGGGTCATAAAAGAACTCATCTATACTAGCAAGTTTTAAAATGAGGGTCAGTCTTCCTATCTTCAAAAGCGTACAATTTTCTCTTCTAACACACACACACACACACACACACACACACACACACACACACACACACATCTTCAATCTTCAGTGCTGTAGTTGGGTCAATCTTTTTTTTTTTTTTTTTTTTCATTTTTTTAAGACAGGGTTTCCCTGTGTAGCTTTGCACCTTTCCTGGAACTCACTTGGTAGCCCAGGCTGGCCTGGAACTCACAGTATTCCACCTGCCTCTGCCTCGGGAGTGCTGGGATTAAAAGTGTGCGCCACCACAGCCTGGCAGTCAATCTTTTTAAATGGGTGGATTGCCTAATACATTTTCTCTAATTCTGAAAGGAAGGATATCCTCACAATTTAACCTATCTCAAAAACTGAGATGTGAATATCTCTGTCATCTTAAGTTGTTTTTCATTTACTCCCCTGACTCTTTTTGACTCACTTTTTTTCAGAATCCACATGGTTCACGCATTAATGTCAAATTCCTGTGAAAAATGAATGACAATCTATAAAACAGCTATGGTCTAATGTAAATCAGAAAAATGGTTTGTGCAACTACAACAGCATACCAGGTTGTAGATTTTTTAAAAATTATTAAGTAAAGTCAGGGAAGGGCAAACAACACTTGTTATTCCACACTATGATATTCCGAACATATCAATGGCTAGAGAGTTTAAGGTGCTATTCTTCATGTATAACAACATATTTTAAAGATTATCCTCTTAGAACACAAAATTGACAACTCAATAGGGAATGTTAGTGCAGGTGAAAGTATAAATTAGTTCAGTTTTGAAGGACACTGTCTATATAGAAATGTTAAGTAGAAGAATTTATAGGTTCAATGGCTGTGGATATCTGAGACTACTCTGTCATGAAGATGCTATTGTGTACTTTTTTTTCTTGCAAAGTTTTAGACTATGGAGATGTGATCAACAAGTTGTCAGAGCCTGAAATTATAACTTCGAATCACATTATTAGACATGCTTTTAAAACTTCACTCTTCACTAAACCATCTCTAGAGGGTTAGGATTTAAATGGAGCTTATTAACAGTAAGAGTGAGCCACTCAGCCTAAACACCCTCCTACATCTGTTTAGAATGTAACATCTCCAACTGGAAAAATTAACATTTTGTTTTATTCATGAGTTTATTTGTATTGGTTTTGTTAATGGAATCAGTGAACTTTTGAAACATTTTTTACTATCTAACCATTCCCTGGTGGGCTTTTCTTAGTTGTTGGCTTTGACTAGAAGATATTTTTTTGTTTTGTTTTAATGTCTATTTCAGTCCTGGTATGCATTTTTGGAAGATGAATTTTTGGAAATGTTCCCGCTAGTCACTTAAATAATTTAGAGATTTTAGAAGGATATTTATGATTTTTTTTTTTTTTTTTTTTTTTTTTTTTTAGTAAAACTGTTGTAAAGGACTAAACATGGGGGCATTTCTAGTATATTCACAAGAAATCAAATAAGTGAATTTCCATATGTTGGGAACTTAGTTTTAGGCCTAAATAAATCATTGTACCAGTTTTCCATGTAGAGGAGCAAATATTTAGCACAACAAAGACATCATGCATGTTTATATATGTGGATTAACACATTAGTGAGTAACTATGATTTATTAAAAAAAATGCATTAGTGCTGCTTTAAGGAAGAAATTAAAACACTTCCCTATAGATGTAACCATCCGTTAAATATGAAACACAGAGCCAATTACAGATTTAAAAGCCAAGAGGTCAGAGCAATAGCTGAGAGTGGAAAACCTTACCCTTCACTGCTGCTGTTGTCTTTCCTGTCCACCAGAGGCCTACTTCCTGTGTCCTGTCTTTTATATAGACTTTCTGTTCTGCCTTCTCACTGGTTGTAAACCCAGCCACATGACCTCCTTGTCACTGCCTGTCTGTAAGACTTCCAGGTCTTCTATGGTTGGTATTGAGATTAAAGGCGTGTGTCGCTATGCTGGCTGTCTGTATCCTTGAACACACAAAGATCCTGCCTAGCTCTACCTCCCAAGTGCTGGGATTAAAGGCATACAACCACCACCTCCCAGTTTCTGCTATGGCTTGCTCTGACCCCAAGGCAACTTTATTAACATACAAATAAAATCACATTTCAGTACAAATAAAATATCACCTTACTTCCCCTTGGAATCATTTAACCAAGAGCTAGTCCAGATTTGAATCCTCCACTTCAGGCTCCCTGTGTCTTTAGTCCTCTGTCCGTCTATGGTATGATTCTGAAGCTGTGCCTGCCTGAAAGATGTCTTGTGTGTCTTTTATCCCTGTGACTATGTGTTCAGTTTGTGTCTGTCTGTTGAATGAGCTGTGTGTATCTGTAAGTGGTGTCTGTTCCTAACAAAAAGTATTGCTTTGTATTTATTGATCAACATATGTCACATGGGGAGAAAGCATGGGATCTGTCCTTCAACAGAGATTTACAAGGGATGAAATCACTACCTCCAACTGATCCTAAGTTACTCAGACAACAAGCATCATTTTTATCAATCATTATCCATAAGTAGTTGTCTTATGTTAGATTTTAGAAAGTTGCTTTTAACTTCTGTCTTTGCTGCTTTTAGCAAATGATACACATGCATTTTTCTGAGTGTGTGGGGGGGCATGGATGAACACATAGTTTAGATTATTGCTATGCAGTAGCTCAGGTTGTAAAATCTGACTACCTGGGAAATCCAAAGCAAGTAAGGTCAATTGTTGCATTGTTTTCTTAAAGGCAGATGACACAAAGAGTTTGCGTACACAGTAGACAAGCAGTCTAAGTCTTAAGTGACATTAAAGTATATTTTTAACTCTGGCTGTGAGGACTAGCCAAAGTTCCAGCCTCTTAGGATGTGAAAGATATTTTCAGAACTTTGCATTACCACATTTATATTTTATGTGTGAGAAATAAATAGAAATGGTTGTAATGATTGAAAATATATGACCTAACTCTATTCTCTATACAGGAGCTAAAGATGTATGTAAGTTAAAACTTAAAATGAAAGTAAATTATGCCACAAAAGAAAAATATACACATATATTATCTCATTTAAATTAACTTTGACTACTGCATGATAAATTACTGAGTAAACTGACCACCTAAAAAGTTGAGAACAAAGCGAAACACAGGAAACTTATGTGTGATTGGAGATTAATGTCTGTAACATAAAGGGATATTTCTTAACATTTTCTTACAAAAAATATGTACAATTAAAATATTAACTAAGAGCTTGATTAGACAACTCTCCCAGGGAAATTCACAATGGCATAGGAAGAGTTTTAACATCATATACATATTGGGGATGATAAATTCAAAAGGACAGAAAAGCAAAGGTGTGAAGGGAACAAAATGTCATTGCAATGATGGCTGTAATGAGATGTAATAAATAGAAAATAATATTGTTATATTTTAATGAATTAAAAGCAGACTGATGTATTTACTAAGGTTAGTCTCTGTATAAAATCAAAAAATTGAAAGGAAGTTCTTTAAAGATAATTATTCATTATGTGTGTAGTGCTGTTATCCAC